>NC_092338.1:213307500-213550000 GCF_046630445.1 Rutidosis leptorrhynchoides | reverse complement strand
ATATATAAAATCATATCCATTTATATACTGGTTCGTGAATCGTCAAAATTTGGTCGAGGTTAAATGAATGTATGAACATAGTTTAAAATTCTTGAGATTCAACATTATAGACTTTGCTTATCGTGTCAGAAACATATAAGATTAAAGTTTAAATTTGGTCGAAAATTTCCGGGTTGTCACAGTACCTACCCGTTAAAGAAATTTTGTCCCGAAATTTGATTGGAATAGTCTGGCTGACAATAAGTATGTCTTTGTGACATATATGTCTGGAAATTAAAGTTTTACCATCATTGAGTAATATAGATAAAACAATTCAATTTTTGTGAAGAGTACGAGTGAAGTTATCACAGAAGAGTGAAATGAATAAATGTAGTTTCGTCATATCTTTTGATGTAGATAGGATTGATTTCCGGAGTTCAAGGGATATAGAGAAAATCTTCATAATAAGATTTGATTCTTCGGTATTTAAGGAAATTAGGATCTTCTTTGATTAAATACGATAACCTGTCATGATTGCTCTGTCAGATTTTTCCCTATAAATCAACTCCCTTCGTTTCCTTATTTCCACAATTTACACCTTCTATTCTTTCTCCCTCAACTCATATTTTAAAGCATTCGTCAATATGCTCCATCCAGTTCTGATTCTTGATATACTCTTAACCTTCATATCTGTCATTCTTCTCTTTTATCTGCCACCGGAAGAATCTATTTACTTCTACTATACTCTTGATTTTATAGTGTTTTTAGTTCTCCCGTGGCTTTATATTGCTATATGTATCGATATATATGGTTTATAATTTCTGGGTTGTCGTTGGGCTTTATATCCTCCTTTATATTTCGAATTCCCTGCTTCTGTCTTCTATAATCATTGTCATCCACAGTTAATGCTCCCTTCTATTTGCTGCGACTTATACTCCCATTTCTATTTCGGAGTTCATTCTTTCCTTTCCTCTTCTTGTGATTAAGCACCGCTTGTAATGGTCCAGAATTCGCAGATATGAATTTCGGAATGAGCATAGTTAATGTTCTAAGAAGGAAATTGTAATGGCACGATCTTGATTTTTCAAATTACCAGAATATCCCGAAAAAGACCGAATCATCAAGAAAATATTTTCTTGATATTTTTAGAGGTTAAATAGAATACCAGAGTCGTGTAACATGGCACATGAGGACGTTATGATCTGTGAATCATCACGTTCCATTTAGAAACTCATAACGACTTACTGTAATATAATCACGTTGATCAAGTGTCATTATATTATACTAACTCATGCTTCAGTTCCTAACACTACTTCGAAAATATTCTTATTTTAAACTCGATGGTTTCAAAATTTAGAAACTAAAATAGTTTCTTTTATGATGTAATACAGATAGCGCGAAGAGGTAAATGATTTTCAGATAAGAATAATTATGGAAATATCTTCAGAAATATGGAGGATATTTATAATGAAAGATACGATGGTATCTTAGAATTTCTAATATCAGAGGATGATGAAGAATATTGTCCGCAAGGGTTTTAGAGTAAGGAGTAAGGTATTCGATAATAATTTCAGCAGACACTGAATCATTTGGATTCTTTGAAGGTAGATTTTGTCTTTGTGATTTGTCCACAGTCTCCTTCATAGTTTGCTCAATCCGTTTTCCAGTTCCAAACCTTTTCTTTTTCTGAGCTTTGCCAGCACACTATTCTTTATCATCAAACTTTTGACTGTTACGAATGTCCACAGTTTCTGCTGTTTCATTCAGCTTTTCCAAAAATTCAGAGAACTAATTCGTAGGTTGGGGTATATTTCAGAAACTTCACATTTGAAGTATATAAGTCTTAGAGGTAGACGTTATATGTATATATAACTGTTGGCGTAGACATGCTGCGAGATTTCAAAATACTGATTGTTAATTCTCGATAATTGGTATGGCAATTCTCGTTACAAGACGCGGATGAGTACATGACAGGGTTTCAATGAATATAATGATTTTTCGGAAAGTTAAAGATCAGTGAAGTTGTTAGTAGGGTTATTGCTAATGTGGTGGAGCATAAACGGTTCCCAGGTAATGAAGGAAAAAGGCAACGTATATATCGAGGTTATAATAAGACTGTTTCGACTGACAAGTTGAAGTTGACTTGCTAGAGCTGTGACAAAACTGACTACTTTGGAAGGAGATTGCAAAGTTATTTTAGCTAATAAATGCCAAAGAGTCTGACACGGATACGTGTTAAACTATGACTTTGGTTTCGAGGGTTTTTCAGATACATAACTGTGGGTAACATGTGGTTGGATCATCATCTCGATTATTCATTATTTGAAGTGTCTTCAGGAATTTCGAAGGGTTTGAACACAGATCGTAATCGTTAATATATATAATGTTCTAGAATTTTGAATGATACAAATATTTTCTGAGTTCTATGAATAGAAATGATGTTTTAGCACAGTTTTGAAGTCAAAGTATAGCTTTGAAAGATGTAAGAATCTACGAGTGATGTCTTCTGTTAAATCTTGACTTGGATTTTGATTCATCAAAATCAGAATATGTAATCAATTTTCGATGAGAATGGTTGTTTTGATTTTTATAAAAGAATGTATATTGTTGTGAAAGTAGTGAGCATAGTTGGTGATTGCTGAATCAGATTCGAAGAATGTAACATATTAATTGTGAATTTATATATATCTCTAGGGTATTACCTACCCGTTAAAAAAAATTCACAGTTAATATTTTGTACAAAAATTTTATTACAGTCTTTATGAAAATATATAGGTGTATATTTTCTTCAGATGTAACATAGATTTAATGAGTTGATATTAAATTAAACTCATTTGATTTACGGTTGAAATTAGAATTGAATAATCCCTAAAACTTTAGAAATTACATAACTTTTTGAAGTATTTCTTCAATGAAATTGAAATTATGAATCAATACTTCATTATTTGTTGATGCATGATGTTGGTGTTCGTGGAATTCTTGTGAACTTCGCATAGTACGAATGATGTTATCTGAAAAGTTTTGAGTACATCGATGATGAAAGTGTAATATCAAACCTATATTTGAATAATACACTTGATTTATTATGAAATGGAATTCATTGAATTGAATCAGAGGTTGTGGCTTAATGCTGGTTAAGTTGTTAACGAAAGATGTATATTATAGCATATTAGTAATGTGAATTTAATCGAGTAATATCTACCCTTTTTCACTTCATACATAATAGCTTAGTACGAAAAGATTTATTTTGATCTCAAAATTCATATATATATATATATATATATATATATATATATATATATATAATATACATATAATTTCTTCAGAGGAAATGAGTTAATACTTCATAACTCGTTGATACATTATACGCGTTGTTGATTAGTGATGATGTCCACGGTGATTCTTGAACTAGCAGAGCTTGTGATGTTATAGATGCTGCTAGTGCTGATGATGCTGACGGTACTGTTGATGCTGCTGGTAAAATGAGTCTAGCTTGTAAATCACGCACCATTCTTGTCAGGGTTTCTACTCTTCCTTCTATCATTTTGGTTCACTCATCTAGTTTTTGGTTAGGGCTAGAATAGATAATCTCTAAGACTTTAGAGATTACATAATCATCGCAGAATATTTCTCCAATGAAGTTATGAATCCATACTTCATCGGTTATTGTTGTTAGTACACCTTGGTATCTACAGTGTGTATGACGTCGATGCTCGTAGGATGGATTGTGCAGTTGAGGTTTGCGATGTGGTTGTTGTTGGTGGTGGTAATGGTACTGTTGGTGTTGTTGATGGTGGTACCGTTGATGCCGGTGTTGCTGCTGGTGCTTGTAACCTTTGCACCATATTCTCTAAAGCCACTACCCGAGTGCGAAGCTCGTTGACTTCTTCTATTACACTGGGATGATTGTCGGTTCGGACGAGCGGATAAATAAGATCTAAAATTTGATGTAGTATATAATCGTGACAAGATACTCTCGAAATAAGAGAGAAAATAGTGTTTCGGACAGGTTCGCCGGTAAGTGCTTCGGGTTCTTCGCCAAGAAGGCAATGTGGTGGATGGAAAGGATCGCCTTCTTCTTGTCTCCAATGATTAATGAGATTACGAACACATCCCCAATTCATCCAAAATAGATGATGGCTGATTGGTTGATCCATTCCAGTCACACTGCTTTCGGAGCTTGAATGAGATTCCATTTCGGAATCCGAGGGACTTGAACTAATGACGAATTCCATTTCGTACGATTGAATAAAGGATTTTCTCGATATGAAATGATTTTCCGCCTACCGAGTGGTATTCTAATTACATAGAATATATATATATATATATATATATATATATATATATATATATATATATATATATATATATATATATATATATATATATATATATATATATATATATATATATATATATATATATATATAGAGCAAAAGATTTCGTAGATTACGGAAAAATTTACGGAATATGTCAGGGAAAGTTTACAGTAACAGATACGCTAAGATATGAATTAGCAGATATGCTAAGATATTAATTTTGTCTATACACTATTCATGCAATCAATGCAATAAGATGTGTCTAGACTAAGAATGATAAGCATGTAATTCCCGACAAAAATGATAAGCAAAACTTTTGATATGCAGACACGGTCGAAGTCCAGACTCATTAATGCATCTTAATACCTATCAGTTAGACACACTAATGCAAGACCTGGTTCGCTAAGACCACTACTCTGATACCACATGAAGCAACCCATCCTAATCCATAAGGATGAATACAATAACATATGGATACATTGCGAGGTATTTGACCTCTATATGATACATTTTACAAACATTGCATTCGTTTTTAAAAGACAAAATTTCATTACATCGAAAGTTGACAGGCATGCATACCATTTCATAATATCCAAACTATAAATGACCTAATCTGTCATTTATTTAATAATAATCTTTATTGAACTCAACGACTTGAATGCAACGTCTTTTGAAATAAGCCATGAATCACTCCAAGTAATATCTTTAAAATGAGCAAATGCACAGTGGAAGATTTCTTTAATACTTGAGAATAAACATGCTTTCAAGTGTCAACCAAAAGGTTGGTGAGTTCATTAGTTTAACATAATCATTCATTTTCATCATTTTAATAGACCACAAGATTTCCAGATATTTAATTGTACACGTAACCCGAGTACAAAATAATACGCGTAACCCGCGAATTAAAAACCATTCATATGGTGAACACCTGGTAATCGACATTAACAAAAATGCATCTAGAATATCCCCATCATTCCGGGACTCTCATCGAACATGATAAAATCGAAGTACTTAAGCATCCGTGACTCGGATGGGGTTTGTTAGGCCCAATATATCTATCTTTAGGATTCGCGTCAATTAGGGTTTCTGTTCTCTAATTCTTAGATTACCAGACTAAAAAGGGTGATATTCGGTTTAATAATCTAACCATAGAATGTAGTTTCAAGTACTTGGGCCTATTTTGTAAAACCTTTATAAAAGCAGCGCATGTATTCTCAGTCCCAAAAATATATATTGCAAAAGCATTTAAAAAGGGAGCAAATGAAACTCACAATACTGTATTTCGTAGCAATTGTGCATATGATGGCATTGACAAGTATAGGGTTGGCCTCGGATTCACGAACTTATATTTAGTATATATATTTATATATTGGTCAATATCTGTTTAATAATTTAGGTCAAGTCGTAGTGTACCACAATCCTAATGCTCGAGACTAATATGCAAAAGTCAACAAAAGTCATCTTGACCAAAATGGCTTCCAAAATCTATACATGATTATTATATAGTTTAAATATAGTCATTTTATATATTTAAATATTTTTAACAAATTTTATTAGAGTAAATAATATAATTCATTTATTAATAAATAAAATTTTATATTAAAATTTATATAATAAAAATATACTTTTATATATCTTAAGTAATAAAATTTATAAAGTTCATTTAATATCATAAAAATATATTGATAGGTATTATTAATGTAATTATATTACATGTAGTAAAATATCTTTGTATCACATATTGATTTGATAAAATATTATCGATAATAACAATAATAAGTGAAAGTTGTATTATTTTGTAATAATAATTATTATTATTCTACTAATAAAAATAACAATATTTATATGTACGAATGATTTTAATAAAATGATAATTCTAATCATGACAATCTTAATAATAGCAATACTTTTTAATATTAACCGTAATAATAATATTGTATATAAAAATAATATTTCTATTCAAAATGATAATTTTTAAATAATAATAATACTAAAATGATAATAATAATGATATTTTATAATAACAATGATATTTCTATTAAAAATGATAATTTTAATAAAAATGATGGTTTTAATATTAGAGATACTTTTAATAATAATAATGACGATAAAAATAATAAATTGATAGTTTTGATAAAAAAATATTAATTATTTTAATAATATTAATAATGATAATGATAATGATAATCATAATCATAATAATAATAATAATAATAATAATAATAATAATAATAATAATAATAATAATAATATTGATTATTAAATAAAAATAATACTACGTAATAACGATAATAACGACGATAACGATAACATTAACGATAACGATAATCATCTTAACAATAATACTTTAAAATTATAGATAATTCAATTGACGATATCTTTTAATCCGTTCATCAAAACCATACGATATCTAAATGAAAAGTTTATAGTTTTTCGCCAGCTTTTCAACGACATGCATATCATATACCTTATCTCAATCGCATATGTATCAAATTCATAATTTATCATAAGTTATCTAATGACAAATTAAACATACAAGCATGCATAAACATATATACTCGAGCACTAGTCAGGAATACACTAATAATATATAAAAGTTAAGTTATGCGTGCTCACGTATCAATATTGAGATTCAATATTGCAGGAAAGTACGTAGATGCAACGAAGATGATAAACACTAGATTTAACTCACGAGCAAACCCTACAAACATTACCCATAACCTCCATAGCTATAACCCATAATTTCCTTAGCTCCATCCCGATCGAAAAACTTGTTTTGAAAACACGCGAGCGTAACCTCGTCGTAGTATTTTATATATAATACTAATAATACTAATACTACTAATAATAAGTTTAATAATAATATTAATCTTAATAATAATAATAAATTAAATAAATATTACAGAGTATATAGAGAGATCAGAGAAAGATAGATGATGAAATATGTGTGTGTGTGTGTACCGAAATGAAATCGATCAAAATTTAAAGACTTGACCTCTCATCACTAGCCATGTGATCGCATGGTTTATGTGCCTTGGGGCCATGCGATCGCATGAGATACTTGGCCATCACATGATCCTTCAATTAAAACTACCGACACTCGTATAATATTATTATATATATAATATATTTAATTTATATAATTAATTATATTTTATATTATATTTATGTGCATGATAAAAATGTAATTTTTGTTCCGATAACCCGTACGTTGTCACTCGACTCATGTCCTGGTTCCGGTTTCTCAAACGGCTTTTCGTACACTCAGAAAACTAGCGTTTTACATTTTGTGATGTGTACCGTTAACAAAAAAAAAAGTCTTAACTCACCAATAACTATATCACTCCAAGTGTAACCTAATCATTCAAGTGTTTTCGTCATTTGCTTCTATAAATCAATGTCTCGTTGGTTATCAAAATATGTTATTTTAAATCAAACGTTTTATAGTAAAGTTATATTTTATTATATATATATATATATATATATATATATATATATATATATATATATATATATATATATATATATATATATATATATTCATTTAGAAATATAAGTTTATATATATTAGAAATATTTATTTACTAATATAATATTTAGTTTTTCAAATACTAATTATATTTCAGAATGTAACTTAAGATCGTTTACATAATAGGAGTTATTATATTATATGTCATTTTCATTTTTAAAACTTAATTAAGTATAGTTCATTTATGTACTAGCGTTATTTTAACCTCTTAATGTTCTAATTGACAAATCTAAATATCAACCGAATCAATAAGCGAGCGTTACAATCGTTTGCTTAATTAATTTGAAATCAAAATATATATAATATACGTAAACACGTTTTAAATACACGTTGCAAGTTATCAACCAACATACGTTATTTAATCAAAGACATTTTAAATAATCAAGTTCTATTATATCAAAAAGCGTTTTGACACTAATTGATTATCATGTAATTTAGTCTTCCACTAACTTTTGTCTAACCCATGTCAAATGATACATTTTTTCTTACTTGTAAATGACTTTACCATTTTTTCGAATATCATTAAAAATAAACGATTTCACAAATCAACGTGGACCTCACAACAAAGACTCATAATCATACAATGTATTTGATAAATCAATCATTTGATATTATCTTCTAATTCCCTCGATAAATATATTGAAACAAATACGTTTATGTAAAGTATTATACATTTAATACTTTGTTAATAATTCCAAGTTTATAATATATACATACACACACACACACACACACACACACATATATATATATATATATATATATATATATATATATATATATATATATATATATATATATATATATATATATATATAATCATATCCATTTATATACTGGTTCGTGAATCGTCGAAATTTGGTCGAGGTTAAATGAATGTATGAACATAGTTTAAAATTCTTGAGATTCAACATTAAAGACTTTGCTTATCGTGTCGGAAACATATAAGATTAAAGTTTAAATTTGGTCAAAAATTTCCGGGTTGTCACATCAAGTACTTGTGTCTATTTTGTAAAACATTTATAAAACTGCATGTATTCTCATCCCAAAAATATTAGATAGTAAAAATGGGACTATAACTCACTTGATAAGATTTTCAAACCTTCGAAGAATTAAGACTTGGCCTTGATATGATTCACGAACCTAATAATGATATTATAAGTCAAAATATGTTATAATTAATATTTCATACTTATAATACTTTTAATTGTCCAATGTTAGTAGTCCAAAATTAGTAGTCCAAATATAGTCCAATAGTCCAATCTATAATCTTAGAATTTAATCAAGACGTATTGTATATGTATTGTTCAAGACTCAATCATGACCCATTGTACGCGTATTGTCTTAGAATTAACCCAGACGTATTGTGTACATGATGTCTTACTATCTATCCGGACGTATTGCATAACTTTTGTCTTGATTAATCAAGATTATATTATATTGTCTCGGAATCAACCAAGACTAGTATATTACAAGGAAATAATCATGACATGTTTAAATACATGTAGGATATATAGGACAAGTTAGCAAGGATATGGTTAGTATAG
Source organism: Rutidosis leptorrhynchoides (assembly GCF_046630445.1). Classification (NCBI taxonomy): domain Eukaryota; kingdom Viridiplantae; phylum Streptophyta; class Magnoliopsida; order Asterales; family Asteraceae; genus Rutidosis; species Rutidosis leptorrhynchoides. The sequence continues at coordinate 213,540,626 of NC_092338.1, read as the reverse complement.
ATTTTGTTAAATTAATCACGTAGCTAATTTAGCTATTTCTAACCAATATAGTTTTGACCATAATTTCTTCATTACAAATCGGTTTTGAGTGAATCAAATTGCTATGGTTTTGTAATGAACTCAATTTTCTAAAACTAAACTATAAAAGTGTTGGTTTGTAGTCGGAGTTACAGGTTACAAATCAATTTAGAAGAAGGTGGTCGTATCCATCGTAAAAACGACATCTTGATGACCTTTTTGAAAAACATACATCCACTTTGAGTTTAACCATGATTTTTAGATAATTATCATGTTTATATGAAATAACATTTTCCTAGAAAACAAACTTTTAATTCAAAGTTTAAGATAGGTTTTATATACCCAACCCAAAACAGCCCCCCGATTTCTCTACAACGGCATATGTTCAGTTTTACGGTGTTCTTCATATTTTCAAGTTATAAATCCTTATATTAGCATATCATATAGATATATTACATGTGTTTAATATCATATAGATATATTACATGTGTTTAAGTGTTTTAAAAGTCATGTTAGAAGGATTAACTTTGTTTGCAAACAAGTTTAGAATTAACTAAACTATGTTTTAGTGATTACAAGTTATATACTTTGAATAAGATAGCTATATGAATATGAATCGAACAAGATTATGAACAAGGTTACTACCTCAAATCAAATAAATAAGGTTACTGGTAATATATGGAATTGCTCTTGAGCTTGATGATGTTCTTGAAAGCTTGGAAATTTTTGAAGTAGAATCATGGAATGAAACAAAGTTCAAGTAAGATTACTACTTTATTTAAGATAGTTATGATTATAGAAATTGAATCAAAGCTTGAATATAATTATTACCTTGATTTAGAATGAAAACCTACTGAGATTAACAAAGGTTTCTTGATCTTGGATGATTGCTTGGAATGGATTTGAAAGATTGAATGTAATCTTGTAAACTTGAAATATTTCTTGAACTGTTCTTGAAGTGGTCTTGAACGCTCTTCTTATGATGATTATAGGTTATAATTGAAGCTAAAAGATGGGGAAAATGCTTGGGGATGATCAAGTATGAAGTTAGGAGTATTTTGAGAGAGAATTTGGAGTATAAGTATGAAAAAATGGAATGGAAAAATGGAGTGTAGGCATAAAAACGTGGATACTTGTTATAAAGAAAAAAAGATTCTTAAGTTTGTTTTCTTGCTAAATAATTCATGGTAAATGAAAAGTCTTGAGTCCCACATGTTTATCTATATTTTCTAGCTGATCATTGGAGTTTACTATTAGTATTTACCAATAGTAAATACGTATAGAAGCTGCGTATAATATGGGTAAATATACCGTATGCATACAATTAGAATTCTTGAGAAAATTGAATGAGAAAATAAGTATAGCTATCTTTGTTGAGTAAGTATATTGACATATGTATTTAAGTCTTTCAAAAGTGTATTAATACATCTTAATACGATAGATATATATACATTTTAACTTAGGAGTTATTACGTCATTAAACGTTACATATATATATCATTTTGAAACCTTTAAGTTAGTAGTCTCATTTTATGTATATAATTCATTGTTAATATACTTAATAAGATACTTAATTACCATTTTATCAAGTTAGATATATATATATATATATATATATATATATATATATATATATATATATATATATATATATATATATATATATATATATATACACCATTATATAATTTTTACAAGTTATGACATTCGTGAATCGTCGGACAAACTGGGTGGTCAAATGTTTATATAAAACCCGTTTCAAATATTCAAGCCTTAACAAGTGTGATTGCTCAACATGTTGGAAACATTTATTTATGTAAATATTAATCTCATATATATATATATATATATATATATATATATATATATATATATATATATATATATACGAAAAAATCCGAGTCGTTACAGTACCTACCCGTTAAAATAATTTCGTCCCGAAATTTAAGCAGTTATAGATGTTGATGCGTCATCTGAAAATAAATGCGGATATTTCTGCTTCATCTGATAGGAACGCTCTCAGGTGAACTTGGGCCCACGTCTACCATTCCAACGAACACGTACAATCGGTATGTTGTTATGTTTTAATTGTTTGATCTCACGGTCCATGATTTCAACAGGTTCTTTTATGAAATGGAGTTTATCATTGATCCGTATTTCGTCAAAAGGAATTACAACATCCTCTTCAGCTAAACATTTCTTCAAATTTGACACATGAAATGTGTCATGAACACCATTTAGTTCTTACGGTAGGTTTAATCGATAAGCAACTTTTCCAATTCTTTTGGTGATTTTAAAGGGTCCTACGTACCTAGGGCTTAGTTTCCTCACTTCTTGAATCATACAATGCCTTTCCAAGGTGATACTTTCAACATCACTTTGTCGCCCTCTTGAAATTCTAGTGGTTTCCTTCTTACGCTGGCATAACTCTTTTGGCGAGTCATGGCCGTTTTCATTCGATGCCGTATTTGAATAATCTTTTCGATGGTTTCGTGAATAATCTCTGGTCTAGTAAGTTGTCTATCTCCAACTTTGCTCCAACAAATAGGAGATCTACACTTTCTTCCATAAAGTGCATCAAATGGCACCGCGTTGATGCTCGTATGATAGCTGTTGTTGTATGAGAATTCTGCCAAAGGTAAGTGTTGATCCCAACCATTTCCAATGTCAATCACGCGTGCCCTTAACATGTCTTCTAACTCCGTATTTTTGTTTCACTCTGTCCATCTGTTTGGGGGTGATAAGCGGTGTTCATATCTAATCGAGTTCCCAATGCTTCTTGTAATGACTGCCAAAATCGTGATATGAATCGGGAGTCACGATCAGATATGACGGAGATAAGTACACCATATCTGGAAACGACTTCTTTCAGATATAATCGTGCCAATCTATCCATTTTGTATGTGTCCTTCACTGGCAGAAATTGAGCTGATTTGGTAAGACGATCGACTAATACCCAAATCGTATCATAACCACCTGCAGTTCTCAGTAACTTAGTAATGAAATCCATGGTAATATTTTCTCATTTCCATTCCGGGATTTCAGGTTGCTGAAGTAAACGCGATGGTTTTTGATGTTCAGCCTTGACTTTAGAACAAGTCAAACATTTCCCTACATACGTAGCAATATCGGCTTTCATACTTGGCCACCAAAAGTATTTCTTGAGGTCTTGGTACATTTTTCCCATGGAAATTTCAGGCAGGATTTAAAACCCATGGAAATTTGATTTTACCATTTTCATGGCGTCTCAATTTTATTTTTTTATATTATTTTATTTTTTAAAAAACTTTTTCCTACTTATTGGACGGAGGTCCACTCGGAAACAATCTCTCTATCCGTCGAACAGAGAGAGGGATGATTTTCTCTACTTTTGAGAGTATTTTCACTCTAGGTGGAGAAATGACTTGACTTTATTCTCGGATAGGGGAAGGATTGTCTACATCTCACCTCCCCCATACACCACTTATGTGGTATTGGGTTTTGTTATTGTTGTTGGTACATTTTCCCCACTCCGGGATGTATTGAGTATCTGGTTTTATGTGCTTCATCAACTACCACATTCCTCGAATCTCCAAACTTTGGTACCCAAATTCTTTAAGCCAAATACCGGGTTCCGTCTTCCCGAATATTAAGCTGTTTATCCAATCCTTTGGGTATTTCTGTGATGACCCGAAAATTTCCTACCAAATTTAAACTTGATCTTTATATGTTTTCGACACGATAAGCAAAGTCTGTAATGTTAAGATTCAAAAACTTTGGAATTATATTCATGTATTCAATTACCCTTTGACTGTGTCCGACGATTCACGAACAATTGTTGTTAATACATAGGTATATATTTATGAATATAAATATATGTGTGTAAATAAAAATGTGAAATATTAAAATACAAATAAATCAGTAGAATTAAATATGTAAAATAAAATATAATATAATAAAGTTATTAGTTAAAAAGAATCTATAAATAAACATGTATGATAACTATATATAATTATTATTACATGTATATTGTAATATATATATATATATATATATATATATATATATATGTATATATATATATATATATATTAGATGTTGAAATTTATAATATCTATTTTTTATTCTGAGATAATATAGTAAAAAGATATATAATTTATATATATAAAACGTTATTAATATATTCATATTTACATATATATTATATGATGAAACAACCATTTAAAAATATACTAGTAATGATGAATTATATTATTACTACTTTTACTATTATTAATATCAATATTAGTAATATTAACAAATGTTAATTAAATATTAAAATTTTAACAAATTCAAGATTTATGATTTTCAAAATAAATACTTAATAAATATAAATATTACTATAAGAATGATTAAAATTATCATTTAGTTGTAACTTAAATATTAGTTGTTATCATAATTAATATTATTATTATCATTAATATTATTACTTGTATAATTATAATTACCATTATTATTAAAGTAATTATTAGCAATAACATATAAATAATACAATTTGTCATTAGTATTGTTAATAATGATTAATATTATTATCATAATTGTTAATGTTATTACTAATTATTATTATTATTATTAAGATTTATAAAGTTATTAGTAATAATATTAATCTATTTAGTTATTTAGTTATCAATTATAAATGAAGATCGGTTTATATAATTTGGTAAAGGAGAAAGCGTCCAAGTTGTTATTCACCTGTTCTGATTGTTAAAAATTCGTACAACACAGAATCAAACACAAGGAACACTCCAAAATCTGTTAAATGTCATAATCCCCTTTAATTGACTTTATTCGTTTTACTATCTGATTAATTGATCCTGTCGATACAATTTGACTAAAAACCAAACAATTACTCAATGTTTTTTACAAATTCTTTTAACTTCACACTTTCTATATCAATTACGACTAAAATTAACAGCTTGTAGTAGGAGAAGAGTTTTACTTATATTTTTTTTCTTTCTTAAAACCGTCTGCCTCTGTATTTCAACTTTTTAGCAAAAATTATAAATCGAAACAATTATCAAAATCTAAGAATGCAGATGTGTTAGGATACGTATAGTCGAACTATCTGCAAAGTCTTACATTCCAATTCTTCAAAACAACTACGAATTTTCGAGTCAAAGTTTTCGAATCAAAAAGTCAACAATTCTTCATCCATCAAATTCGAGTTGTCTGCGATGAATTAATTTAAAATAATGATTCCTATAGTTTCTAGATTAGGAAAATATCTCGTGTTATAGTCTTTAGCTATAATACAATTAAAATCGAAAATCACATATTTTTTTTGAGATATGCTCGACGAACAGCAGGCCCTCTTTGCTCCCTTATTTTTTTTTCAAACCAATTTATCACAAACAACTCTGTTATACTCAATTCAAGACTCAAAATCAAGTTGGTAATTAAATTTCGGGTTGAGGCACAAGTCCCTGGTCGATGTAAATATGAAGAAGAAGGTGAATGGACTGAAAAGAAAGTACGGGTTATATACTAATATTTTTTGTTATATTTCGGAAAAACAGGCATAGTCCACTGCTTCGAGGTGTTTGCGTGTAATGAGAGGTCGGGGGTTCGAGCCCGGGCATGGGCTGTTTTTTTGGAAAATCATTCTTTTGAGGTAGCCTTTATATATTTATTTATTATTCCTACTTATTATTATTACTACTACTTATTATTATTAATTGTTATTATTATTATTAATATGAATATTATTGTTATGTTAATTATTAATATTAATACGATGAATATTATTATTCTTATTAATAAAAGTATTAACTAACAAATATTATTATTATCATAATTATAGTTACAATTATAATTATTATTATTATTATTATTATTATTATGGTCGAGTTAAATTATCAGTATTACTATAATAATATAATTTCATATTATTATCATTAAAAATGAGTGTTACTATCATATCTATAATTAGTACTATCATTATAAATTTTAATGTCAAGATTACTATTATTATTACTAGCATTATTATTTAGGTTATTATTATTAGGATTATTATTGAAATCATTATTAATATAAGATTACGAACATATAGCATCACTATTATTATCATATGTATTATCATCACTATTATTATCATTATGAACATAATACAAATTATTATTATTTTCGTAAATATTAGTATTATTATCTTTTTACAAATAATAGAATTGTTAATATTAACATAAGTATTATTATTTATGTTATCACGAGTATTATTATTATGTAATTACTAAAAACAATATCATAACTATCATTAACATTAAAAATTAACATTTTTACAAGTATTAATATTAATATCAACGTTATTATCACTAATAGAGTTATTATTAACATAAGTATATTATTAATTTTATTATCATTATTTTTAATAATACTAATTTAGCATAGTTTGAACTACTATTTTGATAAACAAATGAAATACATAGATATATATATATATATATATTTAACATATATAACATAACAACATATTTTATTATATAAAAAGAATATATGAAATATAAGTATATTATTAATATAAAGATAATATCATTAAATAGGTTATATATATAAACTTATTCGATTATGGTTATGTGTATTAATTAATATATACACAAATGATATAGGTTCGTGAATCCAAGGCCAACCTTACACTTGTTCATAGATGTTATATGTATTTTTACTACAAAATACAGTATGGTGAGTTTCATTTGCTCCCTTTTTAAATGCTTTTGCAGTATATATTTTTGGGAATGAGAATACATGCGCTGCTTTATAAATGTTTGACGAAATAGACACAAGTACTTAAAACTACATTCTATGGCTGGATTATTAAACCGAATATGCCCCTTTTTAGTCTGGTAATCTAAGAATTAGGGAAAAGACACCCTAATTGACGCGAATCCTAAAGATAGATCTATCGGGCCCAACAAGCCCCATCCAAAGAACCGGATGCTTTAGTACTTCGAAATTTATATCATGTCCGAAGGAGGATCCCGAAATGATGGGGATATTCTTATATGCATATTGTGAATGTCGATTACCAGGTGTTCAATCTATATGAATGATATTTTGTCTCTATGCATGGGACGTATATTTATGAGAACTGAATATGGAAATCTTGTGGTCTATTAAAATGATGATAATGGTTATTTATGTTAAACTAATGAAATCACCAACCTTTTGGTTGACACTTTAAAGCATGTTTATTCTCAGGTAAGAAAGAAATCTTCCGCTGTGCATTTGCCCATTTTAGGGGTATTACTTGGAGTCATTCATGACATATTTCAAAAGACGTTGCATTCGAGTCGTTGAGTTCATCAAGATTATTAGTAAATCAATTATAGTAAGATATGTTATGAAATGGTATGCATGTCGTCAACTTTAGATGTAATGAAAGATTGTCTTTTCAAAACGAATGCAATGTTTGTAAAATGTATCATATAGAGGTCAAGTACCTCGCAATGTAATCAACTGTTGTGAATCGTTTATAATCGATATGGACTTCGTCCGGATGGATTAGGACGGGTCTCTACAGTTGGTATCAGAGCGGTGGTCTTAGTGAACCAGGTCTTGCATTAGTGTGTCTACCTAATAGTCGTTAGGATGCATTAGTAAGTATGGACTTCGACCGTGTCTGCATGTCAAAAGTTTTGCTTATCATTTTTGACGGGAATCATCTGTTTATCATCCTTAGGAAATTACCTGCTTATCATTCTTAGTCTAGACACATCTTACTGCAATGATTGCATGAATAGTGTATAGACAAAATTCGTATCTTAGCGTATCTGCTAATTCATATCTTAACATATCTATTACTGTAGACTTTGCCTGACAACTTCCGTAGATTCCTCCGTAACTTATGGGATTTTATGTAACATCCCAACCCAATACACGACAAAAACCATTGTAAATTCGTGGCAAAAAAAAATTTTGCTGACTGACCATCTGCGCGCCGCGCAAATGCCCTTGCGCGCCGCGCAAAAGCTGGCTGTCCCCGGTGCGCTTTAATGCGAAAAAGATGAGGTGCTTCCCGACACATTTGGCCGAAACGCTTTTAATCGTACGTTAATATATGTAAAACTAGCACATAACTAAGGTATGAACGAGTTTTACATAGTGGGGCCCACACGTGCCCAAAATGCCATTAAGTGTAAAAATACAAGTTTAATACAAATGAGAGTTTCGACCACAAAAAGTTTAATTGCCAAACGACACAACGAGCATGGTGTTTGGGGTTAAACTACCCAAGTCTCGGTCAAACTCCAAGCCATAAGCAAAAGCGCTTCCTAATCATCAAAGCGGGAAACTCAATCCAAGGTAATGCCCTTACCCTTATCCACACACGGACCTATAAAAAGGTAAACAACGAGAGGGTAAGCAAAGCTTAGTGAGCACAATAATTATACATACACATATATAATCTACTTACTTGCATCACTTACACAACATCATACTCGGTTTAACAATTCGACAATCATGCAACAATATTATGCATATACCATAAACCGCAAATCCACAAGTAGCTAATAATACAAAAGCATACGATTCATAAATAAATACTTTCAATACATAACTCACGCAACCTTGGTTAACCAATTCGAACAAGGGAAACGGTACATACAAGACCGTTGGAGTTCATAACATCCGTTAGTGCTACTTAATCAACGCGTAGTCACTAATCCCCCGGGTGATGTCTTAAACAACGCGACTCACTCACCCTTTCCAATGTGGCGTCTTAAACAACGCGATGATTCCACATGCCATTCAATACGATGGGTGGTGTCTTAAACAACGCGACATCCACTCCAATACATTGTGGTGTCTTAAACAACGCGACATCCACTTCTTTACCATGTGGTGTCTTAAACAACGCGACATCCACTTCTTTACAATGTGGTGTCTTAAGCAACGCGACAATGCCACATTCATACGACACAAATAAATACATTATATACACATACGCATAATCATTCCACTCACCTTATGCCTTCGGTGATTATTAAACCAAGCTTGAGTTCCGAGGTAACGTACCTATTTTCACAAGCATATAATCAATCAACTTGGTCTAATCTTACAACCCACACCATCCTAGGTCATCTTGACCCATTTGGACACTTAACCCTAAATTGGGTCATTTTCAACAAAAACCCTAACGCTTGGCACTCAAGGCCTTCCTACACATTAGATCACTAGGTTTTATCACAAAACACAACCATTTATCAACCTTGGTCCAATTTTGACCCATTTGACTCAATAAAAGTCAATACACCCATTTTGGGTCATTTATACCCAAATCACAACCATTTACTCTTCCTTAAGGTGTTCTAACAAATTATTAACCAATTAGGGTTTCATGACAACAATTAATACTTTTAAAAACCCTAGCTAACCCATTATTGAGCCTACATGACCCAACTTACCCAAGAACACCCAATTCACCCAAAAATGGGTCTTAATGTTCATCTTCACACAAACCCTAATCCATACACGAAATCAAAACAAGAATTGAAAATTAAGGCATACCACAACTATCAAAATGTAGCAAATGACGAGATGAACAACTTTAGAACTTGGACTTTAGCAAGAAACCCTCTTCTTCCTCTTCAAAGTGAGCTTTCCCTCTCTAAAACTCACTCTCTCACTAAAATAAATTGGGAGGTGATAAGGTTGGTGAACAAGGGAGTAAATGAGCTCCCAAACTACTGAACCAAGCATTAAACTCGGCCTTGATGTGAATTTACCAGAATACCCACGTTTAAATTTAAATAAAAACAAAGAATAGCTGGCAGCCGCGTTGCGCGGCACGTGCCTCATCTGCGCGGCGCGCAGACCCCAGTTCAGCAATGATTTTCCCCTTTTAAAATGTATGAAACATGAACTCCACAACTCTAGTCATATAATTACACATACAAACATTATGTACAATAATTACACGGGTCTTACAACTCTCCCCCACTTATTCGGATTGCGTCCTCGCAATCCACGCCGCATGACACGAGGGAAGGTAAACCAACACGAACTCTTCGGGTTCCCATGTAAACTCGGAACCTTTATTCCGCCGCCATTGAACCTTATAGGTCCTAACCTCTTTATGTCTCAACCGTTTGACCTTTTCATCAAGTATAGCTATCGGCTCTTCCACATATTCCAAGTTATTGTTTTGCTCAATTTCTTCTAGAGGCATCCATGAAGAATCATCCGCAAGACACCTACGGAGGTGGGAAACATGAAACGTGTTATGGATCCCCGCAAGCTCTTCGGGCAATTCCAATCGATATGCAACTTCACCAACACGAGCTAAAACTTTAAACGGTCCAATAAACCGAGGACCTAACTTTCCCTGTTTTCGAAATCGAATAATACCCTTCCATGGCGAGACCTTAAGCATAACCATGTCGCCCTCTTGGAATTCGATCGTTCGTCTACGTTTATCGGCATACGACTTTTGCCTATCTTGAGCCTTCTTCAAATGCTCCCGAATAATATCAATCTTGTTATTCGTCTCTAAAACCAAATCGGTACTTCCGATTTCTCTTTGACCCACTTCTCCCCAACAAATGGGAGTTCGACACCTTCGGCCATAAAGCATCTCGTAAGGTGGCATCCCGATACTAGTATGAAAACTATTATTGTACGAGAATTCCACCAAGGGTAAATGCTCGTCCCAACTACCACCGAAGTCAATAATGCACGCCCGTAACATATCTTCCAAAGTTTGATTCGTACGTTCGGTTTGACCGTCCGTTTGAGGATGATACGCCGTGCTCAACTTTAATTGCGTACCCATGTCCTCATGAAACTTCTCCCAAAACCGAGATGTAAAACGGGTATCTCGATCCGAAATAATAGATATAGGAACGCCATGTCGCGAGACCACTTCCTTGATAAACAACTTAGCCAAGGCCTCCGACGATATTGCTTCTTTAATGGGAAGAAACAAAGCACTTTTCGTCAACCGATCAACTATAACCCAAATCGAATCATATTGAGTTCTCGCCGTCTTAGGTAATTTAGTGATGAAATCCATGGTAATGTGCTCCCATTTCCATTTCGGGATCTCTAACGGTTGCAACTTACCATACGGCTTTTGATGTTCGGCTTTAACTTGCAAACAAGTAACACATCGTTCAACGTATTTTACAACGTCGCGTTTCATGCCCGGCCACCAATAATCTTTCTTCAAGTCATGATACATTTTCGTCGCGCCCGGATGAATGGAATATTTCGACTTATGTGCTTCATCGAGTAACACCCGTCGGTAATCACCCGTCTTAGGCACCCACACCCTTCCTTGAAACGACAATAAACCCCGCGGGCCCATTGTAATGAACTCCGATTGGCCCACAATTCGTTCCGCGTGCTTAGCGTGAACATAAGCCTCTATTTGGTCTTCACCCATCTTTTCAAGAAAGTCATTAGTGATAATCAAACGTAACGATGCTACACGTATCGCCGGATGTTGAGTCTTTCGACTTAACGCATCCGCGACCACATTCGCCTTACCCGGATGGTAAAGTATCTCACAATCATAATCCTTCACCACATCCATCCATCTACGTTGACGATAATTCAAATCTCTTTGAGTAAAAAGATGTTTCAAATTCTTATGATCCGAATATATAGTACACTTGACACCATACAAGTAATGGCGCCAAATTTTCAACGCATGCACAACCGCCGCCATTTCAAGATCATGAGTCGGGTACCTCGTTTCGTGTTCCTTTAGTTGTCGAGAGGCATAAGCAATGACTTTACCCCTTTGCATAAGAACGCACCCGAGCCCATTTAAAGAAGCATCACAATAAACCACCATGTCTTCGACACCTTCCGGTAACACTAACACCGGAGCTTGACACAACTTCTCTTTCAATAATTGAAAAGCAATTTCTTGCTCGTTTTCCCAATTGAACTTAGCACTCTTCCTTGTCAACTTCGTTAATGGAGAAGCAATCTTAGAAAAGTCTTGGATAAACCGTCGATAATAACCGGCCAATCCGAGAAAACTTCGGATCTCCGTGGGCGTAGTCGGTCGTCCCCAACTCTTCACCGTCTCAATCTTCCCCGGATCCACTTGGATACCGCTTTCGTTCACAATGTGACCAAGAAATTGAACCTCTCTTAGCCAAAATTCACACTTAGAGAACTTAGCATACAACTTCTCCTTCCTCAGCGTCTTCAAAACTTCGCGCAAGTGACGTTCATGTTCGTGCATACTTTTCGAATAGACTAGTATGTCGTCAATGAACACAATAACCGACTTGTCCAACATAGGTTGGCACACCCGGTTCATAAGATCCATGAATGCCGCCGGTGCATTCGTAAGACCGAAGGGCATAACCACAAATTCATAATGCCCGTAACGCGTTCGGAAAGCCGTTTTCTCAATATCTTCCTCACGGACCCGCATTTGGTGATAGCCGGACCGTAGGTCGATCTTAGAGAAATACGTTGCGCCTTGAAGTTGATCAAACAAATCGTCGATCCTAGGTAATGGATAACGATTCTTGATCGTCACTTTATTCAACTCGCGGTAATCAATGCACATACGCATACTACCGTCTTTCTTCTTCACAAATAAGACCGGAGCGCCCCATGGCGAAGCGCTCGGTCGGATAAAACCCTTCTCGAGCAATTCTTGAATTTGATTCAATAACTCCTGCATCTCCATTGGTGCTAATCGATAAGGAGTTTTAGCAATGGGGGTAGCCCCCGGAACCAACTCGATGCGAAATTCTACTTGTCTTTCCGCCGGAACACCCGGTAACTCATCCGGAAAGATATCTTCAAACTCATTAACTACCGGAATCTCACGAATAGGTGGTGGCTCATTACGAGTGTCGACAACATGAGCAAGGAAAGCCATACCACCGGTAACAACGTGACGTCGTGCCCGAGCAAAAGTGCACATCGGCACCGATCTCCTCCGTTTGTCACCATGAATAATCATCTCTCCCCCACTTGGGGTCTTTACACGAATAAACTTATCGTGGCATGCAATATCGGCTCTATAACGATCGAGCCAATCCATACCAATGACAACATCAAAATCACCCAAGGTCATCGGAATAAGATCAATTTCAAAACTTTCGGCACCAAACACAACATGACAATTTTTACACACATCAACCACTAGCGCCGTCTTGCCATCCGCTATTTCAACTTCTACCGGACGGCTCAACTTTGCTAGCGGTTTATTTAACTTAGGCACAAATCTTGGAGATACGAAAGACAAATTAGCACCACTATCAAAAAGAATCCGTGCCGGATTAGAATTAACCATGAAAGTACCTGAAACGACTTCATTCGATTGTTTAGCTTCTTCATTAGTCATCAAATAATTACGACCCCTAGCCGTACCCGCCGCTTTCTCGATCCTCTTAGCATTATCATTACGCAACTCGGGACACTCGGGCCGTTTGTGCCCTTCTTTACCGCAATTGAAACAAGTAAACTTGGGTGTAGTAGAGGGATTGGTGCAATCACGGGCCATATGTCCCTTTCGCCCACAATTATGGCAAGTATAACGAAACTCTCCCGGCGCACTCTTCTTGACACTTCCGACACTCTCGGTTGCACCCTTCTTTGAAAAGTTTGCCTTCTTGCTTGAAAAATTTGAATGACTAGAACCTTCAAACTTTCTCTTCCTCAACACAATCGCTTCAAACCCTTTCGCCATATTAAACAACTCATCGAAGCTCTTTACCACATTTACGCTAATCTTTTCTTGATAACTGTCATTCAAGGTTCGATAGAAGTCTTCTTTCAACATTTTATCATTCCCGACATACTCCGGGCAAAATTGCGTCTTGGACAAGAACACGGATTTGAGAGTGTTCAAGTCCATCGACCCTTGCCTTAAGGTGCGTAACTCGTCCTTAAGCCTTGTAAGATCGGCCGAAGTTCGGTACTCATCGAAGAACTCCGCTTTAAATTCATCCCAAGTGAAGTCCATACATTGTTCTTCACCATAAAGTTGGATCTTAGCATCCCACCACAATTTCGCGTCACCCCTTAACATGCTACAACCGTACCTAGTCTTCTTATCGGGTGGACACTCACAAGTACGGAAGGCCCCCTCCATATCGGAGATGAATCGGGCACTCTTGAGTGGGTCCCTATCGCCCTCAAAAGTAGGAGGTTGAGCGTCCTTAAAGTTCTTGAAGAAAAAGTCTCGTCTTCCCACATTTTCTTCTTGAAGAGCAATCTTAATTTGCTCCTTAACCATAGTGACGACGTGTTCGTCAATCGTTTCTAACAACATCTTCTTAACATCCTCGCGAAACTCCGCCTTTTGGCGTTCAAAGATGGCCTCAACCTTGGCCGTGAACTCGGGGTCCTCGCTCGTGCCCCCATTATCAAGTTCGGTGTCGTGTCCGTTTCGCGTCCTCATTCTATAAAACGGAATAGATTAAATAACGAAACGAAAGACATGACAATACTCATCTCGCTCGACGATCATCGTACATCGCTTGTTTGACACGATTTGCACCCGTAGTAAGGGTAGCTAATCATTACTACGCGAGCACGTCGCGCTAACGCGCTAGTACAATGTCCATTTCGCTCGATGATTACTATACAACACAACCAATAATGCATGATTAATTCACATAAACCTATGTACTAACCAAGACCCGGTCCGACCCAAAGTCCTACAAGTCCCGCACAATGCACACACAAAAGTCTAAGTCTAGGCGCCTATCTCAAGTCACCTAAATCCCTTAGACCATGCTCTGATACCACTTGTAACATCCCAACCCAATACACGACAAAAACCATTGTAAATTCGTGGCAAAAAAAAATTTTTGCTGACTGACCATCTGCGCGCCGCGCAAATGCCCTTGCGCGCCGCGCAAAAGCTGGCTGTCCCCGGTGCGCTTTAATGCGAAAAAGATGAGGTGCTTCCCGACACATTTGGCCGAAACGCTTTTAATCGTACGTTAATATATGTAAAACTAGCACATAACTAAGGTATGAACGAGTTTTACATAGTGGGGCCCATACGTGCCCAAAATGCCATTAAGTGTAAAAATACAAGTTTAATACAAATGAGAGTTTCGACCACAAAAAGTTTAATTGCCAAACGACACAACGAGCATGGTGTTTGGGGTTAAACTACCCAAGTCTCGGTCAAACTCCAAGCCATAAGCAAAAGCGCTTCCTAATCATCAAAGCGGGAAACTCAATCCAAGGTAATGCCCTTACCCTTATCCACACACGGACCTATAAAAAGGTAAACAACGAGAGGGTAAGCAAAGCTTAGTGAGCACAATAATTATACATACACATATATAATCTACTTACTTGCATCACTTACACAACATCATACTCGGTTTAACAATTCGACAATCATGCAACAATATTATGCATATACCATAAACCGCAAATCCACAAGTAGCTAATAATACAAAAGCATACGATTCATAAATAAATACTTTCAATACATAACTCACGCAACCTTGGTTAACCAATTCGAACAAGGGAAACGGTACATACAAGACCGTTGGAGTTCATAACATCCGTTAGTGCTACTTAATCAACGCGTAGTCACTAATCCACCGGGTGATGTCTTAAACAACGCGACTCACTCACCCTTTCCAATGTGGCGTCTTAAACAACGCGACGATTCCACATGCCATTCAATACGATGGGTGGTGTCTTAAACAATGCGACATCCACTCCAATACATTGTGGTGTCTTAAACAACGCGACATCCACTTCTTTACCATGTGGTGTCTTAAACAACGCGACATCCACTTCTTTACAATGTGGTGTCTTAAGCAACGCGACAATGCCACATTCATATGACACAAATAAATACATTATATACACATACGCATAATCATTCCACTCACCTTATGCCTTCGGTGATTATTAAACCAAGCTTGAGTTCCGAGGTAACGTACCTATTTTCACAAGCATATAATCAATCAACTTGGTCTAATCTTACAACCCACACCATCCTAGGTCATCTTGACCCATTTGGACACTTAACCCTAAATTGGGTCATTTTCAACAAAAACCCTAACGCTTGGCACTCAAGGCCTTCCTACACATTAGATCACTAGGTTTTATCACAAAACACAACCATTTATCAACCTTGGTCCAATTTTGACCCATTTGACTCAATAAAAGTCAATACACCCATTTTGGGTCATTTATACCCAAATCACAACCATTTACTCTTCCTTAAGGTGTTCTAACAAATTATTAACCAATTAGGGTTTCATGACAACAATTAATACTTTTAAAAACCCTAGCTAACCCATTATTGAGCCTACATGACCCAACTTACCCAAGAACACCCAATTCACCCAAAAATGGGTCTTAATGTTCATCTTCACACAAACCCTAATCCATACACGAAATCAAAACAAGAATTGAAAATTAAGGCATACCACAACTATCAAAATGTAGCAAATGACGAGATGAACAACTTTAGAACTTGGACTTTAGCAAGAAACCCTCTTCTTCCTCTTCAAAGTGAGCTTTCCCTCTCTAAAACTCACTCTCTCACTAAAATAAATTGGGAGGTGATAAGGTTGGTGAACAAGGGAGTAAATGAGCTCCCAAACTACTGAACCAAGCATTAAACTCGGCCTTGATGTGAATTTACCAGAATACCCACGTTTAAATTTAAATAAAAACAAAGAATAGCTGGCAGCCGCGTTGCGCGGCGCGCGCCTCATCTGCACGGCGCGCAGACCCCAGTTCAGCAATGATTTTCCCCTTTTAAAATGTATGAAACATGAACTCCACAACTCTAGTCATATAATTACACATACAAACATTATGTACAATAATTACACGGGTCTTACATTTTAGTATTATATATGCATATGTAAATTATGTATTGCAGGGTACTAAACTACATTCTATAATCTAATTCTTTTCGAAAATCCTTCATCTGATCGTACGAGATTAACCCCTCAACCAGTTCGAGTCCCTCAGATTTCGAACTATTCCGATAGTTATTCCGACAGCTATTTCGATATGGATATCCACCTGAGCTCCGAAAGCATGCGTCACTAGAATGAATCGACCAATCATTCATCCCTAATTTATCTGATGAGTTCGTAGTCGACTTAATCAATGGAGACGCGAAGAAGGCGATCCCTTCCATCCCGCACATTCCCGTCTTGGCGAAGAACCTGACACACTTACTGGCAAACTAGTCCGAAACATCATTTTCACTCTCATTTCCATAGTATCTCCTCATGATTATATACTATCTCAAATTCTGGGTCTTATTCATTCGCTCGTTCTTACCAACAATCATCCCGAAGTAATTGAAGAAGTCAACGAAATTCACGCTCGAGTAATCAATTTGGAGAACATGGTGCAAAATCTACCAGCTTCAACAACAGCACCGATAACATCAGTACCACCAACAACTCAAGTTTCAACATTACATGCCTCAACATCTTATTTTGTACCTCGAGTATAATCATCGTTCTACATGACGTTCTACATCTTCGTTCCTCATGATGATTATGTAATCTCTAATGTTTTAGAGATTATATATTCATGTTCTAACGGTAAATCAAATGAGTTTAATATCATAATAACTCATTAAATCTATATTATATCTGAAGAAAATATATATATGTAAGTATATTTTCACAAAGATTGTAACTAAAAATTATTTTGTACAAACTGTTAATGGTGAAAATATTTTAACGGGTAGGTAATACCCTAGAAATATTTGGATTTCGCATTAATAAGTTACACTGTACATTCTTCGAATTTGATTCAACGATCATTTACTATCCTATTTACAACCACCGATATACATATACGTTCACCGAAGAATAACTATTTTCATTTAAATTCAATTTCATATTTGGATTTTGACCTATCAGAATCCAACAAGTGGCATAATGAAGAAATAATGGACACAATAAAAATTGATTAGAAACAGACTAATTAATAATATGAAATTTTGTTAAGAAACTACGCTAACAAGATCCTAGCTAACTGTTCCTAGCTAACTGTTAATTCCGTATTACATTTTATTTTATCGCAATTTATTTATCGCAATTTAATTATCGCAATTTATATTCTCGCAATTTTATTTATCGTCATTTAATTTCTGTTATTTATTTTACGCACTTTAAATATCGGGACACGTATACAAGGTTTTGACATATCATATCGACGCATCTATATATATTATTTGGAATAACCATAGACACTCTATATGCAGTAATGCGGGAGTTAGCTATACAGGGTTGAGGTTGATTCTACAATAATATATATAGTTTGAGTTGTGATCGAGTCTGAGACGTATACGGGTCACGATACGTATTAATTAATTAGAATATTATATATTAATCTATATATGAATTATCGGACTGTTAATTGTGGACTATCGACTGTGGACTAATAAAATTGGACAATCAAAATGAATTAAAATATTGATTAAAACATATGAAACTAAACATTTCTTCAAGTTTGCCACTTGATTTCATCTTAAACCTCATTTGTATCTTGATGATTACAATCTGCGTTCAAACCTTTCATGATTCTTGAAAACACCTCAATCGGAAGGATGAACCAACCGCACTTCATCTACGAAAGAAAAGATTAATGCCTATAGTTATGCACCTGAAAAACTCTCGGAACCTGAGCAAACGTTTGACACGTATCTGTGCTAACTCCTTTGGTGTTGTTATTACCGAAAATAACTTTTCAATCCCTTTTCCAAATTAGTCAATTTTGTCACAGCTCCAGCAAGTCAACTTCGAATTTTCGTTCAAAACAACCTTTTTATAACCTTGATATATATGTGTACTCTTATATTGTTACCGAGGAACCTTTTATATTCCACGACATTATCAGAAGATGTACCAGCAATTCCGTTGATCTTTGATTTTCCGAAAATCATTATATTCATTGAAACCTTATCATATACTCATCCGTATCTTGTAACGAGTATTGCCATACCAAATACAGGGAATCAGCAATCATTATTTTGAATCTCGCAACAATTTTACAACAACAGTTATATGTATATGTATATATATATATATATATATATATATATATATATATATATATATATATATATAATAAATATATATATATATATATATATATATATATATATATATATATATATATATATATATATATATAACATGTACCTCTTAAAATCATGATCTTCAATTCTGAAATTTTGAACAGCACCCAGTCTACAAATCAATACCACAAATTCTGAAAAAAAGCTGAATACAGCAGCACAAACTGTACACGACCTTAACTGTCGAAAGCTTGATGATAAAGGATGGAGTATCGGGAACACCTAATAGAAAATTTAGTACCGAAAAATGGATTATGCAAAACTATGAAGGAAGCCGTGGACAAATCACAAAGAATAAGTTTGACTTCAAAGAATCCAAATGATTCTGTTTCTGATGAAATCTTTAGCGAATACCTTGCTTCCGAATCTAAACCCTTACGGATAAATCTTCTTCATCATCCATCGATATTAGAAATTCCAAGATATCATCGTATCTTTCATTATAAATATCCTCCATACTTCTAAAGATATTTTCATAATTATTCTTATATGAAATCATTAATCTCTTCCTGATATCAGTGTTACATCATATAGAAACTGTTAGTTTCTATATTCTGTAAACTTTCGAGCTTAAAATATGAATGTTATTGAAGTAATGTTGGGAACTGATGCATGAGTTAGTATAATATAATGACACTTGATCAACGTGATTATATTACAGTAAGTCATGCTGAGTTTCTAAATGGAACATGATGATTCACAGATTATAACGTCATCATGTGCCATGTTACATAACTCTTTCATTCTGCTTAACTTCTGAACATATCAAGAAAATATATTCTTGATAGTTCTATTCTCAGTGATTCAGGTAATTTGACAAAACAAATCGTGCTACTACCTTTCCTTTCTACCTTGTATATTATGATAATTCGAAACTCCATACCTATGAATTCTGGACCGTTACTTGCGAAAAGTAAACAAAAGCATGAAACTCCGAAATAGAAAGGGGGTATAAATCGCAGCAAATAAGAGAGCGCATTAACTGTGGATGTCAATAATTATAGGAGACAGAAGCAGGGACTTTGAAATATAAAGGAAGATATAAAACCCAATAACAACACAGAAGTTACAAACCGTAGATATTAATACGAATAGCAATATAAAGACATGGTATAATTAAGAATAGTATCCCCCCAAGGCAATAGTAGAAGTAAACAGATTTTCTGGTGGAAGATTGAAAAGAAGGATGACAGATACATAGATAGGAAAATATCAAGAATCAGAACTGGATGGAGCATTTCCACAATATTTTAGAATAGAAATAGAGGAAGAAAGTATAGGAATGGTGAAAGTAATAGAACGGAAGAAGTTCATTTATAGTGAAAATACCAGACAAAGAAATCAAGGCAAATTTCCGCATTAATTATAGAGATCTTAATTTCCTTACTCGCCGAAGAATCAAATCTTTTAGATTTCGAAAATTTTCTTCAAATCCCTTGAATTTCGGAATTCAACCCTGACTCTGTCAAAAATTAAGACGCACCTTAAATTCTAAAATCAACCGTAACTACGTCACCGGTTAAAACGAATCTCATTTACTCATTTCATTCTTTTGTGATAGCTTCACTCGTACTCTTCGAATAATCGAATTATCTTATCCATATTATTCAACAGTAATAAAACTTTAGTTATCAACTCATATTCGTCATAAAAACATTTTTATTGTTAACGATGACGACCACGCTCAAATTTTGGGACGAAATTTCTTTAACGGGTAGGTACTGTGACGACCCGGAAATTTCTGACCAAATTTAAACTTGATCTTTATATGTTTCCGACACGATAAGAAAAGTCTGTAATTTTAAGATTCAAAAACTTTGAAATTATATTCATGTATTCAATTACCCTTTGACTGTGTCCGACGATTCACGAACAATTGTTGTTAATACATAGGTATATATTTATAAATATAAATATATGTGTGTAAATAAAAATGTGAAATATTAAAATACAAATAAATTAGTAGAATTAAATATGTAAAATAAAATATAATATAATAAAGTTATTAGTTAAAATGAATCCATATATAAACATGTATGATAACTATATATAATTATTATTACATGTATATTGTAATATAAATATATATATATTAGATGTTGAAATTCATAATATCTATTTTTTATTATGAGATAATATAGTAAAAAGATATATAATTTATATATATATATAACGTTATTAATATATTCATATTTACATATATATTATATGATGAAACAACCATTTAAAAATAAAATGGTAATGATGAATTATATTATTACTACTTTTACTATTATTAATATCAATATTAGTAATATTAACAAATGTTAATTAAATATTAAAATTTTAACAAATTCAAGACTTATGATTTTCAAAATAAATACTTAAATATAAATATTACTATAAGAATGATTAAAATTATCATTTAGTTGTAACTTAAATATTAGTTGTTATCATAATTAATATTATTATTATCATTAATATTATTACTTGTATAATTATGATTACCATTATTATTAAAGTAATTATTAGCAATAACATATAAATAATACAATTTGTCATTAGTATTGTTAATAATGATTATTATTATTATCATAATTGTTAATGTTATTACTAATTATTATTATTATTAAGATTTATAAAGTTATTAGTAATAATATTAATCTATTTAGTTATTTAGTTATCAATTATAAATGAAGATCCGTTTATATAATTTGGTAAAGGAGAAAGCGTCCAAGTTGTTATTCACCTATTCTGATTATTAAAAATTCGTACAACACAGAATCAAACACAAGGAACACTCCAAAATCTTTTAAAAGTCATAATCCCCTTTAATTGACTTTATTCGTTTTACTATCTGATTAATTGATCCTGTCGATACAATTTGACTACAAACCAAACAATTACTCAGTGTTTTTGACAAATTCTTTTAACTTCACACTTTCTATATCAATTACGACTACAATTAACAGCTTGTAGTAGGAGAAGAGTTTTACTTATATTTTTTTTCTTTCTTAAAACCGTCTGCCTCTGTATTTCAACTTTTTAGCAAAAATTATAAATCGAAACAATTATCAAAATCTAAGAATGCAGATGTGTTAGGATACGTATAGTCGAACTATCTGCAAAGTCTTACATTCCAATTCTTCAAAACAACTACGAATTTTCGAGTCAAAGTTTTCGAATAAAAAAGTCAACAATTCTTCATCCATCAAATTCGAGTTGTCTGCGATGAATTAATTTAAAATAATGATTCCTATAGTTTCTATATGAGATTAGGAAAATATCTCGTGTTATAGTCTTTAGCTATAATACAATTAAAATCGAAAATCACATATTTTTTTTAGATATGCTCGACGAACAGCAGGCCCTCTTTGCTCCCTTATTTTTTTTTTCAAACCAATTTATCACAAACAACTCTGTTATACTCAATTCAAGACTCAAAATCAAGTTGGTAATTAAATTTCGGGTTGAGACACAAGTCCCTGGTCGATGTAAATATGAAGAAGAAGGTGAATGGACTGAAAAGAAAGTACGGGTTATATACTAATATTTTCTGTTATATTTCCGAAAAACAGGCACAGTCCACTGGTTCGAGGTGTTTGCGTGTAACGAGAGGTCGGGGGTTCGAGCCCGGGCATGGGCTGTTTTTTTTAGAAAATCATTCTTTTGAAGTAGCCTTTATATATTTATTTATTATTACTACTTATTATTATTAATTGTTATTATTATTATTAATATGAATATTATTGTTATGTTAATTATTAATATTAATACCATGAATATTATTATTCTTATTAATAAAAGTATTAACTAACAAATATTATTATTATCATAATTATAGTTACAATTATAACTATTATTATTATTATTATTATTATTATTATTATTATTATTATTATTATTATTATTATTATTATTATTATTATTATTATTATTATTATTATGGTCAAGTTAAATTATCAGTATTACTATAATAATACAATTTCATATTATTATCATTAAAAATGAGTGTTACTATCATATCTATAATTATTACTATCATTATAAATTTTAATGTCAAGATTACTATTATTATTACTAGCATTATTATTTAGGTTATTATTATTAGTATTATTATTGAAATCATTATTAATATAAGATTACGCACATATAGCATCACTATTATTATCATCATGAACATAATAAAAATTATTATTATTTTCATAAATATTAGTATTATTATCTTTTTACAAATAATAGAATTGTTAATATTAACATAAGTATTATTATTTATGTTATCACGAGTATTATTATTATGTACTTACTAAAAACAATATCATAACTATCATTAACATTAAAAATTAACATTTTTACAAGTATTAATATTAATATCAACGTTATTATCACTAATAGAGTTATTATTAACATAAGTATATTATTAATGCTATTATCATTATTTTTAATAATACTAATTTAGCATAGTTTGAACTACTGTTTTGATAAACAAATGAAATACATAGATATATATATATATTTAACATATATAACATAACAACATATTTTATTATATAAAAAGAATATATGAAATATAAGTATATTATTAATATAAAGATAATATCATTAAATAGGTTATATATATAAACTTACTCGATTATGGTTATGTGTATTAATAAATATATACACAAATGATATAGGTTCGTGAATCCAAGGCCAACCTTACACTTGTTCATAGATGTTATATGTATTTTTACTACAAAATACAGTATGGTGAGTTTCATTTGCTCCCTTTTTAAATGCTTTTGCAGTATATATTTTTGGGACTGAGAATACATGCGCTGCTTTATAAATGTTTGACGAAATAGACACAAGTACTTAAAACTACATTCTATGGCTGGATTATTAAACCGAATATGTCCCTTTTTAGTCTGGTAATCTAAGAATTAGGGAACAAATACCCTAATTGACGCGAATCCTAAAGATAGATCTATCAGGCCCAACAAGCCCCATCCAAAGTACCGGATGCTTTAGTACTTCGAAATTTATATCATGTCCGAAGGAGGATCCCGGAATGATGGGGATATTCTTATATGCATATTGTGAATGTCGATTACCAGATGTTCAATCCATATGAATGATATTTTGT
The DNA here is from genome assembly GCF_046630445.1 of Rutidosis leptorrhynchoides. Taxonomy (NCBI): domain Eukaryota; kingdom Viridiplantae; phylum Streptophyta; class Magnoliopsida; order Asterales; family Asteraceae; genus Rutidosis; species Rutidosis leptorrhynchoides. The sequence goes on along the minus strand of NC_092338.1, from coordinate 213,516,429 downwards.
CTCTATGTATGGGACATATATTTATGAGAACTGAATATGGAAATCTTGTGGTCTATTAAAATGATGATAATGGTTATTTATGTTAAACTAATGAACTCACTAACCTTTTGGTTGACACTTTAAAGCATGTTTATTCTCAGGTACGAAAGAAATCTTACGCTGTGTATTTGCCCATTTTAGGGATATTACTTGGAGTCATTCATGACATATTTCAAAAGACGTTGCATTCGAGTCGTTGAGTTCATCCAGATTATTAGTAAATCAATTATAGTAAGATATGTTATGAAATGGTATGCATGTCGTCAACTTTAGATGTAATGAAAGATTGTCTTTTCAAAACGAATGCAATGTTTGTAAAATGTATCATATAGAGGTCAAGTACCTCGCGATGTAATCAACTGTTGTGAATTGTTTATAATCGATATGGACTTCGTCCGGATGGATTAGGATGGGTCTCTACAATTTCATTCTTAAAACTTCCTCCTTTTAAAACCCCCCGTTGTGCCTCTTTTATTCAAGTAATTCAAGTAGTAAGGTTAGTATGAATAATTATATTCATAGCTTTTACTCGAATAAGCTCTCTTTCCTTTCTACTCAAGGTGTCAGCTACTACATTTGCCTTCCCCGGTTGGTAACGAATCTCACAGTCATAATCATTTAGCAGCTAAACCCACCTACGCTGCCTCATGTTCAGTTGCTTTTGATTAAATATATGTTGGAGACTTTAGTGGTCGGTGTATATCATACATTTGACCCCATATAAGTAACGTCTCCACATCTTCAATGCAAAAACAACATCGCCCAATTCCAAATCGTAAGTCTTATAATTTTTCTCGTGAATCTTTAGTTGTGTAGACGCATAAGCAATTACCTTCGTTCGTTGCATTAACACACAACCGAGACCTTATTTTGAAACGTCATAGTAAATCACAAAATCGTAAGTCTTCCAATCAAACTTCTATCCTTTATGCATTAATGCAATCAGGGTTTTGCTACTCTCGAAAAATCTTGGATGAACCTCCTGTAATAACCCGCCAATCCAAAAAAACTGACGTATGTGCGTTGGAGTTTTCGGGGTGTCCCACCTTCCTATAGCTTCAATCTTTGCCGGATTAACCTGAATGCCTTCTTTGCTACTATATGACCGATGAATTATACTTCTTTCAACCAAAATGCATACTTAGAAAACTTAGCGTATAGTTTTTCCTTCCTAAATAATTCTAGCACCATTCGCAAATGTTCTTCGTACTCTTGGTCATTCTTAGAGTAAATAAGTATGTCATCGATAAAAACAATGACAAACTTGGCCAGATATGGCCCACACACTTGGTTCATGAGTTCCATGAATACAACTTGTGCGTTAGTCAATCCAAACGGCATAACCATAAACTCATAATGACCATAATGCGTTCTAAAAGCAGTCTTTGGGATATCATCCTCCTGAACCCGCATTTGATAATAACCGGAACGTAAATCGATTTTTGAATAAACAGACGAACCTTGCAGTTGATCAAATAAATCGTTAATTCTTGGTAGTGGATAACGATTCTTGATGGTAAGCTTGTTCAACTCTCGGTAATCAATACACAACCTGAACGCACCATCCTTCTTTTTGACAAACAGAACAGGAGCTCCCCACGGTGATGTACTTGGTCGAATGAAACCACGTTCTAATAACTCTTGTAACTAATCTTGTAATTCTTTAATATCGGTAGGTGCAAGTCTGTATGGAGCACGAGCTATCAATGCAGCTCCTGGTACAAGTTCTATTTGAAATTTGACGGATCAGTGTGGAGGTAGTCCCGGTAATTCTTTCAGAAATACATCAGAAAATTCTTTTACGACGGGAACATCATTGATGTTCTTTTCTTCAGGTTTGACTTTCTTGACGTGTGCTAGAATGGAATAGCAACCTTTTCTTATCAGCTTTTGCACCTTCAAACTTCTAATAAGATTTAATTTCGCATTACCCTTTTCTTCATACACCATTAAGGGTCTTCCCTTTTCGCGTAGAATGTGAATTGCATTCTTGTAACAAACGACCACTCCTCTCTCTTTGATCATCTAGTCCATGCCAATTATTACATCAAACTCCCCAATTCTACTGGTATCAAATTAATTTCAAACTTTTCGCCAACCAATTTAATTTTTCGATTACGACATATTTTATCGGCTTTAACTAGTTTACTATTGGCTAATTCGAGTAAACACTTATTATTCAAAGGCATTAACGGACAACTTAATTTGGCACAAAAATCTCTACTCATATAGCTTCTATCCGCACCCGAATCAAATAAAACATAAGCAGATTTATCGTCAATAAGAAACGTACACGTAACATGCTCCAGGTCTTCCTGCACTTCTGCTGTATTGATGTTGAAGGCTCTTCCACGGCCTTTCCTATTATCATTCCCCTGGTTTGGGCACTCGTTTCTAAAATGACCCGGCTTTCCGCATTCGAAACAAATAACGACGGCATTATTTGTTCCTTTATTTCTGTATGCCGCTGGTCTATAGACTTCACACTTTACTGCACCATGACCCGATCTATTGCATTTGGTGCATAACTCCTTACAAAAACTATCCGGATGGTATTTCTCACACCTTGGGCATTTTGTTTTCTGCCTCTTGTTGTCATTGGGATTGTTGTTGTTGCGGTTGTTATTGCTATTGGGATGGTTGTTGTAGTTGTTGTTGGGGTTACAATTGTTGTTGCGATTTATGTTGCGATTGTTGTTGTAATTGTTCTTGTGATTGTTGTTGTTGTATTGGTGACCTATGTCACTGTTTTCTTCCCACTTTCTCTTGCCTTCTTTCATTTTTGCCACTTTCTCTTGAGTCCCACATGTTTATCCATGTTTTCTAACTGATCATTGGAGTTTACTATTGGTATTTACCAATAGTAAATACTTCTAGAAGCTGCGTATAATACGAGTAAAAATACCGTATGGATACGAGTAGAATTCTTGAGAAAATCGAATGGGAAAATGAGTATAGCTATCTTTGTTGAGTATTAGTATATTACATATGTATTTAAGTCTTTCAAAAGTGTATTAATACATCTTAATACGATAGATATACATACATTTTAACTTAGGAGTTATTACGTCGTTAAACGTTACATATATATATCGTTTCGAAACCATTAAGTTAGTAGTCTCATTTTTTGTATATAATTCATTGTTAATATACTTAATGAGATACTTAATTACCATTTTATCAAGTTATATATATATATATATATATATATATATATATATATACCATTATATCATTTTACAAGTTATGACGTTCGTGAATCGTCGGACAAACTGGGTGGTCAGAAGTTTATATAAAACTCGTTTCAAATATTTAAGTCTTAACAAGTTTGATTGCTTAATATGTTGGAAACATTTATTTATGTAAATATTAATCTCATATATGTATTTACGAAAAAATTCGGGTCGTTACAGTTTTGACTTTTACTAATTTACCACAAAGTTAAATCTAAAGAAAATCACGCGACAATTAAGATGGTGTAAAAGTGGCTCTGATACCACCAATGGAAAATCGTGTGTACTTTTAACAATTCAGATTAACGCGGCAGATAGTTAAAATAATAATCTTTTATTATTTTATGAACAAATTTTACAAGATTAAAAATCATATATTTAATGAAACATGCACACGATGAATTTATCCCAATGAGATCCAGTTACACCATAATAATTGTCATGAATATAAATCACAAGATAAGTTAACGAATACCTATCTTGAAGAAACTGATGAACGGAGAGAAACCTACGATCAAAGGGTATGACCGTCTCTTTGGATAGTCCATTACACTTTCGAACAACACCAATGGATGCTAGTCCAAACCCAGGTAACAATTAATCAACCTTTAATTAATCTAATTGAAACATTATTATAGTAACACTCCGTATGTGATTTTGATGATTTTGGAATGGAATAAAAAATGTGTTTTTTCTTTCTTTCTTTGCTTTTGTATATTTTTAAGCTCAGACACCATGACCACTAAACATGAATATATATATATATATATATATATATATATATATATATATATATATATATATATATATATATATATATATATATATATATATGATTCTCTAAGTGGTCATAACCAATATATTATTATATATAAAAAAACATGTGCAACAATTAGATTTTCAAATCTAATTTTAAATAAACAAATCTACTTTTAAGATTTTTAAAATCAATCCAAATCTCCTTTTTCATATTTCATACGTATATGAATACGATTTATTATATTATGAAATCTTGCAAAGATTTGGTTTCCTTTTCTATTATATTTTGAAATCTTGCAAAGATTTGGTTTCCTTTTCTATTGTATATTTTTCGTTACTTGAATAATATATATACAGCATATATATATATATATATATATATATATATATATATATATATATATATATATATATATATATATATTTCATTTGACTTCTAGGTGTATATATGTGTGACCCCAAAGGCTCAAATGAATTTAGCCATATAGTTATATGTTGTACCTTGCACATTAATCCTACATAAGTTACATGTTATTTTGTCTTACAATATATATATATATATATATATATATATATATATATATATATATATATATATATATATATATATATATACATTAAAAGAGAGTCATGATTAGCTAATAAATATTTTCAAAACACCCTTAATTACCATTAGATTAGAAAATTACGTTACAATACCCCTTAATCCAACGGCCCTTAATCATCCACTAAAAATCTTAGCTAATAAATCAATTTTACATACACTTCATCCCTAAAATACCCTTTTTCTAATAATTATTTCCATCCGCTCCCAATCAACATCCTTAAAATTTAGTCCACACTCAACACAATTCATGAACCTCAAAATTTATTCGACAGGTTCATTAAAAGAAATCACTTCACCACCATTCGATCGTTAACTAATTCATAGCGATTCTCTATCAATTCATACAGGTACATATCGATTTCAACAGGTTCATGAGAAATCACTTTAATTAAAATTATGTTTTGTTATGTTAAAAATTCAGATCGATTGTGAGTTTAAGTTATTCGTTTTAATGAGGGTTTATAGTTTCACCAAAATTAGTCGTTTGTGATTGATTATTGTTTATAGGTATCATCACCATTTTAATTGGTCATTGCAAAGTTTATATGTTCTGTGGGTTGTGTTAGTTAGGGTTTGTAGGTTCAGTTACATAAAGATCGACTCTTTTTATGAATACTAACGAGTGTTTATTTTGATACATGAGATGTTTAATGGTTATCATTATAACTTCCAGATTGATTAAAGATATCATTGTTTATACCCAAACAACAAGATGAAGATTACTGTGATGACTGCTGATGTACAAATTATAACCCTAGAAGTTGACGCTAATGAATCTGTATGTGTCGATACATATGCAAAATTCATTATATTTAATTTCAGGTTTTAATTTTTATCGAGATTATTATATAATTAACTTATTGTGCTTACAGGTTGAAAATTTTATTAGTAACTAAGTTACTAATAGGTTTTAACACTTGATTATGTTGAATGTTAGGTGTACTGGAAATTATATAATGTTTTAAAATCTCTATATACATTAAAAGAGAGTCTCGATTAGTTAATAAATATTTTCAAAACCCCCTTAATTACCATTAGATTTGAAAATTATGTTACAATACCCCTTACTCCAACGGTCCTTAATCATCCACTAAAAAAAATTAGCTAATAAATCAATTTTACATACACTCCATCCCTAAAATACCCTTATAACTTCAATTGAATTAAAATAAAAAATACGGGATACCTAATCCCTTCAATTTTTCTTCCATCTGAGTTTTCATGAGACAGTTCCCAACAATTGCTTACAAATCGATTAATGGGTTATTCTCATGTTCGTTTGTCCCTCTTACATTCATTCATCCTCCTTGTATAATTTATGAAAGTAATTTTCTTCCTGCTGATTCGGATCGAGGATTCAATTGGTTAGTTTTCATCCCCCTTGTTCAATTTATGTAGAGAGAGAACCTAGAGAATTCACATATTAATGTACATTCACCTACCATATGCACTTGTTCTTTCAAAAAAAAATTTTCCAGAAAAAATCTAAACCCTAAACCGTGATTTCTAAAGCCTAATTTCTAAACCCTAATTTCTAAACCCTAATTTATGTTTAGGAATGAATTGATGCGATAGGACAAAAATACTCTTACTAATATGAGTGAAATAAGTGAAATAACATGGTGCTATGGGTTCTCTCCTATGTCAAGTTCTCTCTAGATCCTTTCACTATATATTACTCATTTTTTAAATTATTTCTGATTTTAACAAATTGTATTAGTATGTTCTTCCGTTATGATTGTTAACTTTCCTAATTTTGGATCGGTTTCTATTGCTTCTGTTGATTGCTGATGTATGTGAAATGTAGTAACTGTTAGAAACTTATAGAACAGAAATTGCAAATTGATCCTATAGAGCATAGATAACCCCTTCTTGGAAATGTAAACAAGGTTGAGTTAATTTTAGATGGCTTATTGGCTATAGCATTGATAGTCAATATGTAAAATGGTCAGTTTACTTCTTTGTTGTTATGTTTTTGATTGTTTAAAATATCATGTCGCTATAATCATTAAATGATGTTGAGACTTACAGATATTAGTTTGCTCAATGTCTTACTTTCTTATGTAGCTGAGGTTATGTAGCAGCATGGCTTGGCAAAGGCCTCTCGTGCGTTTGTGTTCAAGGAAGAGAAGGTGATTGTCACGACCCTACTTTTTCTGTTATCTTTTATCGTTTATTATTTAACGTCCGTTAATTGTTATTCGTGCCACGTCATTTATATGACCTATATTATTATTTTTGTAATAATATATTAATTATTATGTGCTATGTGAATATTTGTATTCATATTTTAAATTGTACGTTTCTACGTATCGTGGATTTCTATCCGGCGAATCTTTTCGGTTTTCAAACCAACGGTCAAACTTTTGAGATTTTTAAATCCAAATTATTTTAAATATGATATTTTAATGTTATATGATAATATTTAGTGTTTATATATTTTATTCGTCGCGTATTTGTTATCTCTCCGAAAAATTAATCGCGTAGTAGCGTTTTCGCGTTTCGGGCTTCGATCGGGCGTTCGGGCTAAAAGGAATTTCACATTTAACATAATTGGGCCATGGGGCCCACCCCCACGCACCCCATTTGACCAAACCAAAGGGGAGGGGTGTACCCCTTTTGTTTTTCGTTTTACATTTCATTTTACATTTTATCTCATCTCACTACTAAACCTAATTCTATTTTCTCTCATCCCTCTCTCCTCCCTATCTTTTAGCCATCGCCAACCCCAACACCATCATCATCATCTTCATCAAAAATATTGCTTGGATCATAGGGCTTTAATCATCATCGCGTTCCTCTCGTTCTTCTCTACACGATCATACTCTTTGATTCTCGATTAGGGTATAAACCCTGACCCTAACTTTTTGATTTTTACATTATTTTACTGATTTTGAATGGTATTATGATAGTATAGTGCTTGTATGTTGTTGGATTACTGATTGTATGGATAGAATCACTCGTTAATTCATGATTTCGGTTTGATTGAATTTGGACAGCAGAGTATTTGATCATTTCTGCAAACTTAACTGATGTTTTTGTTAAATTAAAGTGTCTAGATGTGTTCCTCTCATCAAGACGTTGATTTTAGATTCCGGATTCATCTTATTTCGATTCCCGGAACTTAATTTATGATTAAAATGATGTTTTCATGAAATCAAAATGTAAAAACGAATGTGTTCAGGTTTGGTCCGACTTTGTGACCACTTTTGGAGTCTCTAGGGTGTACTAGTGTGTTAGGAATGATTATTGGATGAACATGCATGTTCGGGTCATCGAAATCCGAGCCACGGATCACCCGATATGACTAAAACAAGTTTTTGATAGGATTAAAGTCCCAAGTTGAATTATGGATGTTAGTCACGAATTGGGGGCTGTTCTTGGGGTTTTCTTGAGTGCAATAATGTGTCGGGTGATTTGGTTAGGCGAAGATATGTATAAGACTCGCCGAAAACTGACACCCGGGGCTCAAGTTATGACCCGATGAACTTTTAATTAAAACTTATGGTTATAAAATGGAACTTATGATATAAAAAATGATTTTCATTATTATTAAATTATTTATGATATAAAAGTAATTATTTTTAAATTAAGACTTATGGTATATATATTTAATATATCATTTATTTATTACATTATGATTTAATTAAACATTTAATTAAATTTATGATTAATAATACTTTTATTATTAATGAAAAATACTTATGGTAAGTATTAAACGTATGTTATGATATTATTATAATAAGACATAATAATGATTAATTAATTATTTAATTATTATAATACTTAGTTATTATTTAATTATAATTTAATTATTAAATACTTATGGTTTAATAATTATAATTAAATACTTATGATATGATTAATAATTCATTATTAATTGATAATACTTATGATATGATTAAGAATTTATTATTAATTAATAATACTTATGTTATGATTAGTATTTAATTAATTAATTAAATATTTATGTTATAAATTATATCATTTAAACTTATGTTAACTTTAATAATTCAATTTAATTTAATTAAACTTATGTTATGACATAATTATACATATATGACTTTAATAAACATTATAACTTATATTATTATTATAACTTATACTTTAAAAATTAATGTTGACTATGTTTGACCAAGGTTGACTTTTGAGTTGATTTTCGGTTGACTTTGACTTTCAGTTGACTTTTGTTGACTTTCTAATTAAGGAAACTTTCCTAAGTTATAAACTTTCCAAAAATAGCAACTTTCTAAATATGGAATCTTTAAAAAATAGAAACTTTCCTAAAATAGAAACTTCCCTAAAATAGAAACTTTTCAAAAATGGAAACCTGCTAAAAATAGAAACTTTCTAAAAATACAAAGTACGTGTCCTTATGATGTCCTGATCAAACTGAAGCATATTGAGTGTTGTTTTATATCGTCTTGCAACAAGTACTATAGTAATCATACTAAGACTTGACCTAAGTTAGTTATTTATATCGACCTGCTTTATTTATAGGTCGGCGTTGTGATCATTCTTGATCAATTTACTACGTTTGCTGTTTGATTTTTGTGTGGTTACTTCATTTTTGTTAAGGTGAGTTATAGTCCCGTTTTTCATACTTTTTAAAGTATTTTTGGGATGTGATTATATGCTTTTTTTTTTACGTTTAGACACAAGTGGCAATTAAATTTAAATTATTCATTATGAGTTGAACAAAAATATTCCCTAGTCTGGTAACTGTAATCACTGGTTTCTACTGGTGAAGGCGAATCCTATGGATAGATCTATCGGGCTTGACAGCCCCATTTCGAGCTAGTCGCGCTAGCAATTTATAATCAGAATGTATTAGTACTTCATATTTATTTGAAGATAAACCTGTTCAATATATATATTGTGTTCGGTAAGGGTATGGAAATGGTTAAGTGGTTACTAGGTGACTCATTGATAATGGAATTATATTTTAATGTTTTCTAACATTTTTAAATCTTGTGGTCTAAAGTTTATACGTTTATTTAAACCTATAATTCACTCAACATTTTTTGTTGACAGTTTACTCGCATGTTTTCATAGGTACTTGATTTGTTTGGTGCTTCCGATGTGTTAGAAGTGTCTGCATGCATTTGGGCAGATTTTATTAAACGCTTTACGAAACATTGAACTTGCATTCTCTTTTGGATTATTAAATTGTGGGTATTTGGTTGACAGTGTTTTATGTCAACTTTGGTTATTTAATATATTGGGTTTGTTTAAACTACATATTTTGGTAAATTCCCTTTTTGGGAAACTTTTTGAATAAAAGAATGCAATGGTGTTTATTAAATTCTTTTAACCGTCGATCAAGCTGTAGGACCAAGTGACAGAGCCGTTAAGTGTACTTAACGGGGCCATCACAGTTGGTATCAGAGCTCTGGTTGTAGGGAATTAGGCTGCATTAATGTGGTTAACCCTTGGTCTTTAGGGTGCATTAGAGTCTAGTCTACAGCCTGACCTTTCTTGATATAGTATTATTATGCATTTCATTTCTTACGAGGAATAATCATAGGTTATTTCTTATGTTATTTCTATTTTGTATGTGGTTTGTGGTTTTATTGTTTCAGATGTCGGTGTCCAGCAACAATTCTGTTCCTGCTCCCGTTTCCCCGTCTGCCGCCCGTCGTCGTGCACAGCAACCTCGCCTGAGGGACCCTGTTAACTACTACATAGCTACCATCACTCATATGATGAGGGAGTATACGAACGAGACTCGCATTGATGCTCTTAGCGACTGTATGCGTGTCTTGCCGCATACGGAGGTGATGGATGAGATTAGAGCTGATATGGATATGTTTGTTAGCTTCAAGCATGGGGCTGAGTTCAAGACTAAGAAGCATAACCGTGAGGTGGACGCTAGGTTCGAGGCTCTTGAGAGCGTGATTCGTGGTCTCAAGACGGAGTTAGAGGAGGTGAAAGGAAAGTTGAGGAAGTATGAGACTCCTGACGAGCCTCATACCGGCCCAACTTATCACACTAGCTCAAAGCAGATGTGATGTGATGTTCATGAGTGATTATTTTATTTCATAGACTATTTGTCCTTTTATACATTCATTTTTGGGTGATGTACGGCGTTTTTGCCGAGGACTTTGTTATGGGATATTTTCATTTATGTATGGATGGTTATTTCTTTTATAACATATGGTTATCATTATCATATTTTTATTCTGGTATTGTGACTGTTGGCATGTTATATTATGCGTAATATAGTTCATGTATGTTAGGTGCTATGTATGTTGTATGATTTTTATCATAAAGTATGTATGCATGTGGTGGCTATTTCTATAACTATCATAACTATTATGTTATTACTCATAGTGTTCATTGACTTATTATTTTAATGGTTAATCTTTTCGTGTTCGATCTATTCCTTTATAACACTGGTATTATTCTTAGTACTAACGGTTGTGTACTTCTGTTTTAAAGATCATGCCTCCCCATGAGTCCAACGAAGCTCGTATGCAACGTCTAATTTCTGAAGGGATTGTAGCTACTATGGCAGCTAATGCTAATGCCAATGCCAATAATCAGGTAGGATGCTCCCACAAGACTTTTATGGCAAGTTTTCCACAAGAATTTTGTGGCACCGAAGGACCCATTGGACTTACTTGATGGTTTGAGAAAGTTGAGTCTATTTTTCGGGTTAGTAGGGTCCGAGATGAGGATAAGGTTAGTTTTGCTAGCTGCACTCTCAAAGACAGTGCTTTAACTTGGTGAAATAATTTGGTTAGCAGTTTGGGTAATGATGCTGCTTATAGTTTGTCTTGGAATGATTTTAAAGAGAGGATGATCACCCGTTATCATCCCAGGGGTGAACTTAAGAAGTTAGAGAATGAGCTTAAGAACTTAAAGATGAAGGGCACCGAGCTTGATGCCTATGAGCAAAGGTTCTTTGAATTGACGTTGTTGTGTCCAAATGCTTATTCTGATGAGGACCGTAAGATTGAAGCTTATATTGATGGGTTATCTGAGCAGATTGAGCATGGAGTTGAGTCAAGTAAGCCCCAGACTATTGAAGCTGCCATGTCTATGGCACATAAGCCTAATGATAAGATTTTGAGAAGAAGTTAGAAAGCTGCGACTGATGCCAGTGAGGAAGTTGTTAAAAAGGCTGATGATGGGAAGAGAAAATGGGATAACACCCGTAACCAGAACCAAAATCAGCAGACAAAAAAAAATACTTCTGGTTCTAATAACCGTAGTCAGCATGTTTGTCCGAGGTGTTCTAAGGCTCATGATGGTTATTGTACGGTTACTTGTAAAAGGTGTTCCAAGAAGGGACACATTGCTAAAATTTGTACGGTGATCATGCCGAATACTGCTACTCCTGCTGTAAGTGGTGGTATTAATGATGGTAACAATGGTGGTAATGGTAATGGTAATAGGAAGCCGAGAAATGGTGGAAATCAGAAAGTTTGTTATGAATGTGGTAAGCCGGGGCATTTCCGTGATGCCTGCCCCAACAATGTCATAACCCGTCCTTAACCATAAGAACGCGTTAGATAACGTATGATTTCATTGCGAGGTATTGACCTCTATATGAGACATTTTTGAAAGAAAACTGCATATATTATACATTGCAAACCATAACCATTATTTTTGTTACAAGCTTAAGACAATAAAAAGAAGATTAACGTTTAGCGATAATCTTCGACTTACAAACTTTACAAATGACGACAACAACACGGTTTCTAGCATATTTTACAGTACAACATCTCGGATATGCAGTTTTATTTTTGACACAAACATGCGTACGCAAGATCCTGGTTAGATCCAACATGATGCAGCGGAAGCTTTAGAAATCACCTGAGAATAGACATGTTTTAAAAGGTCAACATAAAGTTGGTGAGATATAGGTTTAATGCCGGCTGCAATATATATATAGACCACAAGATTTCGTATATAATCAGTTTAATAAAAGTATTCTAAGTGGTTGAGCACTTGGTAACCATACTTAACATTTTCACGTCGCATATTCCCTTTAATATGAAATCTTACTACACCGTACCAAGTGTAGTCACAAAACGAAGTACTGTACAACCATTGAATACTGGTCGTCCAGTCCGGTTGGGGTTGTCAGGCCCGATAGATCTATCAACAGGATTCGCGTTTACAATACCGCTGTAAATATTAGTTACCAAGCTACAGGGAAGTATGCCAGTGGTACAACTCAACGTAGAACATATTTTTCAGTTACTTGTGTCCATATCGTAAAACATAAAATACATGTATTCTCATCCCGAAATATTTAGAGTTTAAAAGTGGGACTATATACTCACTCTTGTCTTGATGATATATATATTTTGACTCGGTCTTCCGGTTGATATCACGGACCTATCCATATATAATATATCAATATGTTTTCATTTTAAACAAACGTTACATATATATATATACTTGTTATACTTTTAATACTTTGAATATTTCCTTAGTCCGAAGTTAGCATTCCGATGTTAGTAATTCAATTTTTAATGGTTCATTTTTAGATGTTCAATATACCCGCAATAAATAAAACCCCCAATGAAATAAATAAAACCCCAACGTATATGTATTGGTCGAGATTAATCTTGACCCATGGTACCGGTGTTGTCAAATGACGTGTTGCGTACAATCATGGGATCTTATGATTAATCTTCTCGTGTTGTTTACGGGTGATCCTGAACCATATAAAATTGAATTATAAGTACATATATATAAAATATCATGTTATCTTAGAAGTATGTGATTTTATGTAAATTTTTCCAATGAATCCCGAAGTCATTTAAGCCTTGGATAACCAATTTTGTTTCGGTCATAGTTTCTTCGTTACAAGTCCGTTTTCGTTGATTCAACTTGCCATCTCCTTGGATCGAGTCCCTCTTTAAGACTATGAACTGTAAATACCTTAGTTTGTATTCAAAATCACACGGCATAGGTCAAACTTTAGTGAAACTTATGAAGTTAATCATTTTCGTTACAACAAAATCATTTAATGACCATTTTTCTAAAAATACTTATACTTTGAAAAACCAAGTTTTACCTTGTTAAATTAGCATATACATAAGTTATATTACAGGTCTTGAAGTATTTTAAAAGTTAAGTTAGAAGGATCTATTTAGTTTGCAAACAAGTTTGAAAACATTCAAACTATGTTCTTGTTGTTAAACTTGTATACCACAAAATATGATAGCTATATATATATGAATCGAATAAGGTTATGAACATATATTCTACCTCAAGTTCCTTGGATGAAGTTGCTGTAAAAGAGAAGTAAGAAGCTAGAATCAAAAGGGTGATAGAAGTGGATGAAAGATTGGAAGTAAGTTGGTGTTCTTGGAGGGTTTTCTTGAAGTGTTTTTGTATGGTTTTCTTATGGTGTTTTAGTATGGTTTTTGAAGCTAGATCTTCAAGGTTTCTTGCTGGATGTTTATGGAGTTTAGAGAGTAAGAAAGAGTGTGTGTTTTTGATAAGAAAATGGTAGTAAAAATGGATCAAAATGAGCATGTATATATACACCAAAAAAACGTGTAACATGGTGTATATGGACAAAATTTCAAGTGATAATTTTATGTATCTAGTCCTAATTGCTTCCAAGTTCAATTACCTAGCCCTCATGGCATGAATAATGGCTGGTTAGGTGGTGATTTTGATGTGTATTTACTATTAGTAAATACGTATAGGAGCTTGGTATGATACGAGTACAAATACTCTAGGTATACGTATAGAAATTTTGTGAAAAATGGAATGAGGATTCAAATATAGCTATCTTTTGTGAATACACTTATATGGTTTTATGTATTTAAGTCTTTAAAAGTGATTAAATACATTACTTATACAATATATGTATAAACATTATATGTCTTAAGTATTTATGTCAAATAACGTTACGTATAGTTATCGTTTTGAAAACTTAAGTTAGTAGTTTCAAAATACACATATAACTTGTTGTTATTAATACAAAATGAGATATTAAAACATTTATTAATCATGTTAAATATGTATATATACATTTATATACACAAACGTATAATTATCATATATTGTATAGTTCGTGATATCATCGGTCAAACTAGACGGTCAAACGTTGTGTAAAACTCTTTTCGGAAATATAAGTCTCGACAATTTGGATTGCTTATCATGTTGGCAAGGTTTAATTTATGTAAATATTAATCTTATAAGTATAGTATGATCGAAAAAGTGCGGGTCGTTACATTACCTCCCTGTTAAATAAATTTCGTCCCGAAATTTTAAAATTGTACCTATTTTGCGTCATCGAGAAACAAGTGTGGATACTTTTGCTTCATCTGATCCTCTCGTTCCCAAGTAAACTCGGGACCTCTTCTAGCATTCCAACGAACCTTAACAATCAGTATATTGCTCTGTTTGAGCTTTTTAACTTCACGGTCCATGATTTCGATTGGTTCTTCGACGAATTGTAGTTTCTCGTCGACATGGATTTCTTCAAGAGGAATGGTAAGGTCTTCCTTTGCAAGACACTTCTTAAGGTTCGAGATGTGAAAGGTATTATGTACTCCGGCGAGTTGTTGCGGTAACTCGAGTCGATAAGCTACCGGTCCAATGCGTTCGATGATCTTGAACGGGCCTACGTACCTTGGGTTCAGTTTACCCCTTTTGCCGAAACGTATTACACCTTTCCAAGGTGACACCTTTAGCATAACCATGTCCCCGACCTGAAACTCTAATGGTTTCCTTCGAACATCGGCGTAGCTCTTTTGGCGACTACGAGCTGTTTTCAATCTCTCCTTGATTTGTACTATCTTCTCGGTCATTTCGTGTATGATTTCGGGACCAGTTAAATGCCGATCTCCTACTTCAGTCCAACAGATAGGAGATCTACACTTCCTTCCATACAATGCTTCGAATGGTGCAGCTCCAATGCTCGCATGATAACTATTATTATACGAGAATTCTGCTAACGGTAGATACTTATCCCATCCGTTTCCAAAATCGATCACACATGCCCTGAGCATATCTTCAAGAGTCTGAATTGTTCTTTCACTCTGCCCGTCGGTCTGCGGATGATATGCGGTACTCATATCCAAACGAGTTCCTAGTGCCTCCTGTAGTGATTGCCAAAACTTTGAGGTAAATCTACTATCACGATCGGATATAATGGAAATAGGTATTCCATGCCTTGAAACAATTTCCTTTATATACAATCGTAATAGTTTCTCCATTCTATCCGTTTCCTTTATAGGTAAGAAATGTGCAGACTTGGTGAGACGATCAACAATCACCCAAATGGTGTCGTATCCCCAGGCAGTCTTTGGTAACTTTGTGATGAAATCCATGGTAATACCATCCCATTTCCATTCTGGGATTTCTGGTTGTTGAAGTAACCCTGACGGCTTCTGGTGTTCTGCTTTGACCTTAGAACAAGTTAAACACTCCCCAACATATGTTGCAACGTCGGTCTTTAAATTAGGCCACCAATAACGTGTCTTAAGATCTTGATACATCTTTCCAACTCCAGGATGTATCGAGTATCTTGTCTTATGTGCCTCGTTCAATATTAACTTCCTTAATCCACCCAACTTCGGTACCCAAATACGATTTGCAAAATACCGAATTCCATCTTCCCGTACAACAAGTTGTTTCTCGTACTTTTTCATTATTTCATTCTTTATGTTTTCTTCATTGAGTGCTTCTCGTTGAACTTCTTTGATTTGTGAGTTGAGATTCATACGAATTTTTATGTTCATTGCTCGAACTCGAATTGGTTCTCGTTCTTTTCTGCTTAAAGCATCAGCCACCACATTCGCCTTCCCGGGATGATAACGAATTTCACAATCATAATCGTTTATTAACTCGACCCACCTACGTTGCCTCATGTTCAATTGTTTCTGATCAAAAATATGTTGAAGCCTTTTATGATCAGTAAACACAGTGAATTTAACCCCATACAAGTAGTGTCTCCACATCTTCAATGCAAACACAACTGCTCCCAATTCTAGATCATGCGTCGTATAATTTCGCTCGTGAATCTTCAATTGTCGGGATGCAAATGCAATAACTTTCTTCCGTTGCATAAGAACACAACCAAAACCTTGTCGCGAAGCGTCACAATATATTTCAAAATCATTGTTCCCTTCTGGTAACGATAAAATAGGCGCCGTAGTTAACTTCTTCTTCAGTAATTGAAATGCGTTCTCCTGCTCCGAGGTCCATTCGTATTTCTTCCCTTTTTGTGTTAATGCTGTCAACGGCTTAGCTATTCGGGAAAAATCTTGAATAAACCTTCTATAATAACCGGCTAAACCCAAAAATTGACGTATCTGCGTTGGTGTCTTAGGAGTCTCCCATTTTTCAATAGCTTCAGTTTTTGCTGGATCAACCTGAATTCCTTCGCTATTAACAACGTGACCAAGAAATTGCACTTCTTTCAACCAGAAAGCACACTTAGAAAATTTAGCATAAAGTTGTTCTTTTCTCAACAACTCCAGTATCAACCTTAAATGCTCTTCATGCTCTTGCTCACTCTTGGAATAGATAAGAATATCATCAATGAAAACGATAACAAACTTATCTAAATACGGACTACAAACTCAATTCATGAGGTCCATGAATACAGCTGGCGCATTCGTCAATCCAAACGGCATAACCAAAAATTCGTAATGACCATAACGTGTCCGAAAAGCAGTTTTCGGAATATCCTCTTCTTTGACGCGTAGTTGATGATAGCCCGATCTTAAGTCGATTTTCGAATAAACACATGATCCTTGCAATTGATCAAATAAGTCATCAATTCTCGGTAGTGGATACCGATTCTTGATAGTTAACTTATTTAATTCACGATAGTCTATACACATCCTAAAAGATCCATCTTTCTTCTTAACAAACAAAATTGGAGCTCCCCACGGTGAAGTACTCGGTCGTATGAATCCACGGTCCAATAATTCTTTTAACTGACTTTGAAGTTCTTTTAATTCGGACGGTGCAAGTCTATATGGAGCACGAGCCACTGGTGCAGCTCCTGGTACTAAATCTATTTGAAATTCTACCGATCTAAATGGAGGTAATCCCGGCAATTCTTCCGGAAAAACTTCAGGAAAATCTCTTGCCACAGGCACGTCGTTGATGCACTTTTCTTTCTTTTCGACTTTATTAACATGTGCTAAAATAGCGTAACATCCCTTTTCTAAACACTTCTTGGCTTTCAAACAGCTAATGAGTTTTAGCTTTGAATTACCCTTCTCTCCATAAATCATCACCGGTATTTTATCCTTACCAGGAATACGAATTGCCTTCTTGGCACAAACAACTTCCGCTCCTATTTTGGACATCCAGTCCATGCCGACTATTACATCAAAACCTCCTAATTCTACGGGTATTAAGTCGATTTTAAACGTTTCTCCGGCTAGATTTATTTCACAATCACGACAAATTTTATCGGCTTTAATTAGCTTACCATTAGCTAACTCAATCAAGTACTTAGCATCTAGAGGTAATGATGAACAATTCAATTTAGTGTAAAAATTTATACACACGTAACTTCTATCGGCGCCAGTATCAAATAAAATAGATGCTGATAAGTTATTAATGGTAAACGTACCCGTAACAAGTTCCGGGTCTTCTCGTGCCTCTCTAGCATTAATAACAAACGCTCTTCCACGTGCAGGTCCGCCATTCTTTTCTGGATTCGGGCACTGACTCTTATAGTGACCTTGTTTTCCACACCCAAAACAAGTAATGTTAGCCAAAGCAGTTCTATTTGCGTTGGTGGCAGGAGTCTTGTTACCATTTGCATTTGTAACGAGAGCCTTACAATCTTCAGCAAGATGTCCCTGTCTATTGCATTTGGTGCACAACACACTGCAGTAACCAAAATGATGTTTGTGACAACGGTTGCATAAAGGACTTTGTCCTTTGTAAGCAAAGCCTGAACCACTACCCGCACCTTTCGTGGTTTCTTGTTTCTTATAAGGTTGTTGTTGGTTACCTCGATCATAACCTCCATTCCACTTTTTCTTGTTCCCCAATACCTTCACCTCAGTATTGAATGCTTTCTTGTCCAAAATGACCTGATCCATTAGCTCGTTCGCCATGGTTATAGCTTCATGAATTGTTTTAGGTTTCGATGCCGTAACGTTTGCCTTGACCTTGCGGGGCAAACCACCTTTGTACATTTCAATCTTCCGTGCTTCGGTTGGAACCAATTCAGGACATAGTAAAACCAATTCCATGAATCGCTGATTGTAGTTGGTGATTTCAGTACCAACCACCTTCAAACTTCGTAACTCATCTTCTAACTTAATAACCTCATTCCTTGGACAATACTCGGTGATTATCATCGCTTTGAATTCTTCCCATGGAGTATCATAAGCTACATCTCCTCCTACCGCCTTCACATAATTCTTCCACCATGTGAGTGCACTATCTTGTAAAGTGCACGATGCAAACTTGGTCATGTCTTTTTCATCACAACCACTGATTTTGAACACCGTCTCCATCTTTTCTATCCATCGGGTTAAACCGATCGGTCCTTCCGTTCCACTGAATGATGATGGCTTGCAAGCTTGAAACGTCTTGTAGGAGCATCCTACACGAGGATTTGGGTTAACTGCAGCAGCTCTTGCAGCTTTGACCCATAGCATTCTATCGTTCACTCGCTGGTTGATGAGTTCCTCGAGTTCTTGTTCCGTCATTCGATTCAATCGCGCCATTTCCTAATGAAAGAAAATAATTATTCACATGGAATATTATAGATGTAGTGTGTATTTATAGTACATTTATAGCTTGTTAATAATATGAACCAGGTATTATTATAAAAGCCTTTTCTTCTTATTAGCGTTTTATAATTATATCTTGGGTAGTACCTACCCGTTAATGTTCATACTTTATAGCTTAGTACAGAATCAATTACTACAATCTAAATAATACTTAACCATGGAAAATTATTGCATTTCATACTTCGCTATTTTACATATGCTTACATCAAACTTTAAACAAACCACACTAATAATATTATACAAAACATTATGTGATTCCATGGTTTAATACGGCAGCGCATCATTTGGTCTATTTCCCAAAACATTTATGTCCAGGGAATCCCCCAACGCGAATCCTAGCTGTCTCCCTACGTTTTGGCTGAGGTGCCGAAGAACTAGATGCGGGGATAGCACTAATAGGAATAGCGGGGATAGGGGTGGTAGTGTTGAGTGGAATTGGTGCCACTTCATTCTCATTAAACTCGGGATTTGGATTTTCTAATTCACTAGCTTTTCGTTTCTTTCCTTGATCATATTTTTCTTTTGTAATTTCCTCGGGTTCACTTTCCTCTTCGGGTTCACTTTCCTCCTCGGGTTCACTTTCCGATATTTCAATAGTTGGTTCATCCGGAAATTGTGAGTCTTCCCCAAAAATACCACTTTCGTCATCGGATATGTTAATGACTGAAACACAATCTGAAGGTTCTGATTCGGAGTCGCTGAATGTGATAATAAGTTTCGAGCCCGACATCTAACACATAACAACTAACCCATTAGTACTTACATAATATTTACATATAAATTTTTAACCAACAGTGATAAGCAATGGTTTTTAAAATCAGACCCGGTCAAAGTCCAGACTTTACTAATGTATCCTAACGACTTCTCGGTTAGACACACTAATGCAAACCTGGTTCGCTAAGACCAACGCTCTGATACCACATGTCATAACCCGTCCTTAACCATAAGAACGCGTTAGATAACGTATGATTTCATTGCGAGGTATTGACCTCTATATGAGACATTTTTGAAAGAAAACTGCATATATTATACATTGCAAACCATAACCATTATTTTTGTTACAAGCTTAAGACAATAAAAAGAAGATTAACGTTTAGCGATAATCTTCGACTTACAAACTTTACAAATGACGACAACAACACGGTTTCTAGCATATTTTACAGTACAACATCTCGGATATGCAGTTTTATTTTTGACACAAACATGCGTACGCAAGATCCTGGTTAGATCCAACATGATGCAGCGGAAGCTTTAGAAATCACCTGAGAATAGACATGTTTTAAAAGGTCAACATAAAGTTGGTGAGATATAGGTTTAATGCCGGCTGCAATATATATATAGACCACAAGATTTCGTATATAATCAGTTTAATAAAAGTATTCTAAGTGGTTGAGCACTTGGTAACCATACTTAACATTTTCACGTCGCATATTCCCTTTAATATGAAATCTTACTACACCGTACCAAGTGTAGTCACAAAACGAAGTACTGTACAACCATTGAATACTGGTCGTCCAGTCCGGTTGGGGTTGTCAGGCCCGATAGATCTATCAACAGGATTCGCGTTTACAATACCGCTGTAAATATTAGTTACCAAGCTACAGGGAAGTATGCCAGTGGTACAACTCAACGTAGAACATATTTTTCAGTTACTTGTGTCCATATCGTAAAACATAAAATACATGTATTCTCATCCCGAAATATTTAGAGTTTAAAAGTGGGACTATATACTCACTCTTGTCTTGATGATATATATATTTTGACTCGGTCTTCCGGTTGATATCACGGACCTATCCATATATAATATATCAATATGTTTTCATTTTAAACAAACGTTACATATATATATATACTTGTTATACTTTTAATACTTTGAATATTTCCTTAGTCCGAAGTTAGCATTCCGATGTTAGTAATTCAATTTTTAATGGTTCATTTTTAGATGTTCAATATACCCGCAATAAATAAAACCCCCAATGAAATAAATAAAACCCCAACGTATATGTATTGGTCGAGATTAATCTTGACCCATGGTACCGGTGTTGTCAAATGACGTGTTGCGTACAATCATGGGATCTTATGATTAATCTTCTCGTGTTGTTTACGGGTGATCCTGAACCATATAAAATTGAATTATAAGTACATATATATAAAATATCATGTTATCTTAGAAGTATGTGATTTTATGTAAATTTTTCCAATGAATCCCGAAGTCATTTAAGCCTTGGATAACCAATTTTGTTTCGGTCATAGTTTCTTCGTTACAAGTCCGTTTTCGTTGATTCAACTTGCCATCTCCTTGGATCGAGTCCCTCTTTAAGACTATGAACTGTAAATACCTTAGTTTGTATTCAAAATCACACGGCATAGGTCAAACTTTAGTGAAACTTATGAAGTTAATCATTTTCGTTACAACAAAATCATTTAATGACCATTTTTCTAAAAATACTTATACTTTGAAAAACCAAGTTTTACCTTGTTAAATTAGCATATACATAAGTTATATTACAGGTCTTGAAGTATTTTAAAAGTTAAGTTAGAAGGATCTATTTAGTTTGCAAACAAGTTTGAAAACATTCAAACTATGTTCTTGTTGTTAAACTTGTATACCACAAAATATGATAGCTATATATATATGAATCGAATAAGGTTATGAACATATATTCTACCTCAAGTTCCTTGGATGAAGTTGCTGTAAAAGAGAAGTAAGAAGCTAGAATCAAAAGGGTGATAGAAGTGGATGAAAGATTGGAAGTAAGTTGGTGTTCTTGGAGGGTTTTCTTGAAGTGTTTTTGTATGGTTTTCTTATGGTGTTTTAGTATGGTTTTTGAAGCTAGATCTTCAAGGTTTCTTGCTGGATGTTTATGGAGTTTAGAGAGTAAGAAAGAGTGTGTGTTTTTGATAAGAAAATGGTAGTAAAAATGGATCAAAATGAGCATGTATATATACACCAAAAAAACGTGTAACATGGTGTATATGGACAAAATTTCAAGTGATAATTTTATGTATCTAGTCCTAATTGCTTCCAAGTTCAATTACCTAGCCCTCATGGCATGAATAATGGCTGGTTAGGTGGTGATTTTGATGTGTATTTACTATTAGTAAATACGTATAGGAGCTTGGTATGATACGAGTACAAATACTCTAGGTATACGTATAGAAATTTTGTGAAAAATGGAATGAGGATTCAAATATAGCTATCTTTTGTGAATACACTTATATGGTTTTATGTATTTAAGTCTTTAAAAGTGATTAAATACATTACTTATACAATATATGTATAAACATTATATGTCTTAAGTATTTATGTCAAATAACGTTACGTATAGTTATCGTTTTGAAAACTTAAGTTAGTAGTTTCAAAATACACATATAACTTGTTGTTATTAATACAAAATGAGATATTAAAACATTTATTAATCATGTTAAATATGTATATATACATTTATATACACAAACGTATAATTATCATATATTGTATAGTTCGTGATATCATCGGTCAAACTAGACGGTCAAACGTTGTGTAAAACTCTTTTCGGAAATATAAGTCTCGACAATTTGGATTGCTTATCATGTTGGCAAGGTTTAATTTATGTAAATATTAATCTTATAAGTATAGTATGATCGAAAAAGTGCGGGTCGTTACAAACAAGAAGACCACTGAGAACGCACGTGGAAGGGCGTTCAATATTAATGCCAGGGATGCTAGAGAAGATCCGAAACTTGTTATCGGTATGTTCTCAGTCAATGACTTATCAGTTTATGTACTATTTGATTTAGGGGCTGACTTAAGTTTTGTGTCGAGTAAATTTAGTCCAAAAATCAAAACTCCGTTAACACCTTTAGACAGAACTTATGTTGTAGAGGTAGCTAATGGTAAAGTGCTTACTGCTAAGAATGTGTATCGTAAGTGTAACATTAATTTGGCTGGTAGATTTTGAGGTAGATTTAATACCGATTGAACTAGGCATTTTTGACGTTGTTAATGGTATGGATTTGTTGTCTACGAATCGTGCTGAAATTGTGTGTTATGAGAAAGCTATTTGTGTTACTAATGTGGTTGGAGAGCCGCTGATGGTTTTTGGGGATAAGAAATGCAGACAGTTGAATCTTATTAGTTGTTTGAAAGTTCATAATTATCTTCGCAAAGGTTGTCATGCTATTCTAGCCCATGTTGTTGATTTTAGTAAAGAAGAGAAGAGTATTAATGATGTTCCCATCGTTAGAGATTTTCCTGAGGTGTTTCCTGAGGATTTACCTGGTCTTCCGCCGCAACGAGCGGTAGAATTTCAAATTGATCTTATTCCCGGTGCTGCTCCTGTAGCACGTGCTCCTTACCGACTTGCTCCTTTCGAACTCCAAGAATTGTCGAGTCAACTCCGAGAGTTGTTAGACAAAGGTTTTATTCGTCCCAGTTCGTCCCCTTGGGGAGCTCATGTTTTATTTGTTAAGAAAGATGGTTCATTTCGTTTGTGTATTGATTATCGTGAACTAAACAAGCTTATAGTTAAAAACCGTTACCCTCTTCCTAGAATTGATGATCTGTTCGATCAGCTTCAGGGTTCGTCTGTGTATTCTAAGATCGATCTTCGTTCCGGTTATCATCAACTGCGTGTTAAAGAATCTGATGTTTCGAAAACCGCATTCCGCACCCGTTATGGTCATTACAAATTCCTTGTTATGCCGTTCAGATTGACAAACGCACTTGCTGTGTTCATGGACCTCATGAACCGTGTGTGTAGACCCTATTTGGACAAATTCGTCATTATTTTCATCGACGACATCCTTATTTATTCCAAGAGTGATGAAGAACACGAAGAACATTTGAAGTTGGTGCTTGATTTGTTGAGGAAAGAAGAGCTGTACGCTAAGTTCTCTAAGTGTGCTTTCTAGTTAAGAGAAGTTCGATTCCTTGGACATGTTGTTAGTAAACATGGAATACAAGTTGATCCTGCCAAGATTGAGGCAATTGAGAAGTGGGAAATTCTGAAGACTCCTACTCAGATTCGTCAGTTTCTTGGGTTAGCAGGTTACTATAGAAGGTTCATTCAAGATTTCTCTCGTATACCGAAACCTCTGACTGCTTTAACGCATACGGGGAAGAAGTATGAGTGGAAGGATGAACAAGAGACTGCTTTTCAAACTCTGAAGAAGAAGTTGACTACCGCTCCGATATTGTCACTGCCTGAGGGTAATGATGATTTTGTTGTATATTTTGATGCATCGCGTCAGGGCTTTGGTTGCGTTTTAATGCAACGAAAGAAAGTCATCGCTTACGCGTCTCGTTAGTTGAAGATTCACGAACAGAATTATACCACCCATGATTTAGAATTGGGAGCTGTTGTGTTTTCGCTTAAGATTTGGAGACATTATCTATATGGGGTCAAAAGTACAGTGTACACCGATCATAAAAGTCTTCAACATATTCTTGAGCAAAAACAGCTAAACATGAGGCAGCAAAGATGGGTTGAGACGTTGAATGATTATGATTGTGACCTTTTATATCATCCGAGAAAGGCCAATGTTGTGGCTGATGCGTTAAGTCGTAAAGAAAGGATTGAACCTCGTAGATTTAGAGCTTTGAATATGACAATTCGAAAAAAGCTCTCAAGGCAGATTCTTGCAGCTCAACAAGAAGTCTTGAAGGAGGAGAATTTTGTGAACGAGAAAGTCAGAGGAATGGCTAAGAAGTTTGAAATACGAGCAGATGGTACTAGATACTTTGCGGGACGTCTTTGGGTTCCGAAATTTTTTGATCTGCGACAACTTGTTTTAGATGAGGCTCATAAGGCTAGATACTCTATTCATCCTGGTTCAGGAAAGATGTATCATGATCTTAAGGAGCTGTACTGGTGGCCTAATTTGAAAACTGATGTGGCTACTTATGTGGCTAAGTGTTTGACCTGTGCTAAGGTTAAAGCTGAACATCAGAAACCGTCCAGACTTTTGGTGCAACCTGAGATTCCCGAGTGCAAGTGGGAAGATATTACGATGGATTTTATTACGAAGTTATCGAGAGTTGTAGGTGGTTATGATACCATTTGGGTGATTATTGATCGACTCACAAAATCAGCTCATTTCTTGCCGATTAAGGAAACAGATTCGATGGATAAGCTTACTCGTTTATATTTGAAGGAGAATGTTTCAAGACATGGTGTTCCTGTATCTATTATTTCAGACCGAGACAGTAGATTTATATCGAGGTTTTGGCAATCCTTACTAAAAGATTTGGGAACTAAGTTGGATATGAGCACCGCTTATCATCCGCAGACGGATGGTCAGAGTGAAAGGACCATTCAAATTTTAGAAGACATGTTACGAGCGAGCATTATTGATTTTGGTAATGGGTGGGATAGATATTTGCCACTAGCTGAATTTTCTTATAATAACAGTTATCATGCAAGTATTAAAGCCACACCGTTTGAAGCTCTGTATGGTAGAAAGTGTAGGTCTCCTATCTGTTGGAATGAGGTTGGGGATGCTCAACTCACAGGCCCAGAAATTATTCATAAGACTACCGAGAAGATCGTACAAATTAAAGAAAGATTGAGAACCGCCAGAAGTCGGCAAAAGAGTTATGCCGATAAGAGAAGGAAAGATATAGAATTTCAAGTTGGTGACCGTGTTATGTTGAAGGTATCACCTTGGAAAGGTGTGGTACGATTTGGTAAAATGGGAAAGTTAAATCCTCGATTTGTTGGACCGTTTGAGATTACTGAGAGAGTTGGACCCGTGGCTTATCGTTTGAAATTGCCATAAGAACTCAGTACTGTTCATGACATTTTTCATGTATCGAATTTGAAGAAGTGTTTGGCCGATGCTGATGAAACCATTCCTCTGGAGGAGCTTCATGTTGATGAACAACTACATTTTATTGAGGAACCTGTTGAAATTATGGATCGAGAGGTTAAGACCCTTAAGCAAAGTAGAATTCCTATCGTCCGAGTGAGATGGAATGTCAGATGCGGTCCCGAGTTCACTTGGGAGCGTGAAGATCAGACGAGGCAGAAGTACCCGCATTTGTTCCCAGATGCTAGTCAACCCCTGCACCTGCTTAAATTTCGGGATGAAATTTCCGTAACGGGAAGGTACTGTCACGACCCTACTTTTTCCGTTATCTTTTATCGTTTATTATTTAACGTTCGTTAATTGTTATTCATGCCACGTCATTTCAATGACATATATTAGTATTTTTGTAATAATATATTAATTATTATGTGCTATGTGAATGTTTGTATTCATATTTTAAATTGTACGTTTCTACGTATCGTGGATTTCTATCCGACGAATCTTTTCGGTTTTCAAACCAACGGTCAAACTTTTGAGATCTTTAAATCCAAATTATTTTAAATATGATATTTTAATGTCATATGATTATATATAGTGTTTATATATTTTATTCGTCGCGTATTTGTTATATCTCCAAAAAATTAATCGCGCAGTAGCGTTTTCGCGCTTCGGGCTTGGATCGGGCGTTCGGGCTAAAAGCAATTTCACACTTAACAAAATTGTTCCATGGGGCTCACCCCCACACAACCTATTCAGCCGAACCAAAGGGGAGGGGTGTACCCCTTTTGTTTTTCCTTTTACATTTCATTTTACATTTTATCTCATCTCACTACTAAACCTAATTCTATTTTCTCTCATCCCTCTCTCCTCCCTCTCTTTTGGCCTTTGCCAACCCCAACCCCAAAACCATCATCATCATCTTCATCAAAAATATTGCTTGGATCATAGGGCTTCTCTACACGATTATACTGTATCTTCATCAAAAATCATCATTGCGTTCCTCTCGTTCTTCTCTACACGATTATACTCTTTAATTCTCGATTAGGGTATAAACCCTAACACTAACTTTTTGATTTTTACATTATTTTACTGATTTTGAATGTTATTATGATAGTATAGTGCTTGTATGTTGTTGGATTATTGATTGTAAGCGTAGAATCACTCGTTAATTCATGATTTTGGTTTGATTGAATTTGGACAGCAGAGTATTTGATCATTTCTGTAAACTTAACTGATGTTTTTGTTAAATTAAAGTGTCTAGATGTGTTCCTCTCATCAAGACATTGATTTTAGACTCTGGATTCATGTTATTTCGTGTGATGACCCGGAAATTTCCGACCAAATTTAAACTTAATCTTTATATAAGTTCGACACGATAAGCAAAGTCTGTAATGTTGAGTCTCAAAATGTTGAACTGTTTTCATACAATCATTTAACTCCGACCATTTCCGACGATTCACGAACTATTACATATAAATAAATAAATACATATATACATACATATATATATATATATATATATATATATATATATATATATATATATAATACTTTGAAATATAGTTAGATATTATATATGATTTAAATTATAAAATGATATAAGAGATAATAAAATTTATTATTAAAATAAATCTATATATACATAAAAAGTATATTAAATATATATTTTGTGATTTCGAAGTTATTTAGTAAACAACGGTAACACTCAATTGTCATATTGATTGATAATAAATGAGTTAAAAAGAAACTTATGTAATTTTAAAATAAACGGTGATTCGAAAATGAGTTTTATAAATTTTAGGCTTATTAATAATATATTTAGAAGTTGTTTGTCAAATTTTAAAACTTTTTATATTTTACTTGGGGATTGGGAGTGAATAATTAATGTAATTTTTATTTAATAGTTAATGACCAAATTTTATACCATAATGACCTAAATAAATAAAGATACTTAATTTAAAATTTGAGATTTTTCCGAAGACTTTTATCCGCCACTGATTTCAAATAGTGCACGATACACAGTACGTGAAGAAGTGTCGGCAGATATTAAATTAGGTGATAGCTAATTGACATGTTTTTATTTCCATTGAATATATAATTATTATTATATACTATTATATCTTTCTGTAATTATATGTATATATATGTGTGATATGTAATATACATATATGTATTACATTCTTCAACCGAGAACAACAATCACCAACTTTCATCAACGACGATCACCACCTTGTGCTTCCACCTTCCACCACCACTAACCATCGGGGAACCACCATGAATCACCATCAATTTCATCGATATCATCACCATTTTATCAAAACCGCCACCACCACTCTTGATCAACAATCACCTTCAACTTTTATCTCCATGATCACTCCCACATCCATCGACACCACCTTTGGCCATCTTGTCTGACCACCTCCATCACTTCTCGTCACCACAACAACCACCATCGGAACTCATCTAATCACAAACACCATAATTAATTCTTGTTTTGCTGTTTGAGATCACCAACGAACCACCTCACCTTCAACCTCCATCACCGAACCATTTTCTCCAATCACACCCGACTGCCATCAACAACGAAGGCCAAACACCACCACAAACATCACCACCTATCCACTGCAACTGCTAATGCAGTGTTTCTGTTTTGGCTCGCTGCTACAGCAGCTGTTTTATATTTTTTTTAGTGTTACACGATAGTGATAAGGTGATAACATTAATAAAGGACGATGATGACGACTGTGTAATGCAAGAATGATGATGATGATGATATGTGATGGCGATGATAAGGACGATGATGATGGTTTCTGTGGTAAATCACGTTATTGATGATGGTGACGATGATGAACTTCATGAATGATCGATGATGATGAAGATAATACATAAACTCATAAACATGAAGGTGATGCCTTATTGTGAGGATGATACGATTACAAGCAATTATGATCATAAAATGTTATGATCTTGATGATTATGATGATGGTCTGAAGTAGGTCACGATGTGGATTAAAGACGATGATGAATAGTGATAGGGGAAGGAGATGGCTTATGTGATGATAATTTGTTAGTTAAAAGGAAGATGGTGAAGACAGGAAAGTAGGGGTTATATAGTTTTTGATTAAATATAAATCAGCAAAAGTGTGAGTAGCGCAGATGGTTAGGAGGTGTGTTGAGAACCGAGAGGTCTGGGGTTCGATTCTAGGCCAGGACATATATTTTTTTAAAACAATAGAGTGCTGGACTGCTAATTGGGCTTCCATAATGTAACCAGGCTTTCGATAAATGGGTCGTGTTGCTGGGTAGTGTTATGCGAGGTGTATATAAAATAGCTTAAATTTTACTAGGAAATACTATTAAATACGATACAATTTTACACAAGATATTTATTTATTTATTGAATGGATATACTTAAACCTTGCTACAACACTTATAGGCAGTGTACCTAATCGTACAGTAGTGTAGTTTTTAGTAAGTCCGGTTCGTTCCACAGGGAAAATCTTTTAATAAAAGCTTAACGCTATATTAGTTTTATTTTATAAAAATACAAATATATATATAAGTAATATTATTATTATAAAGGGGGTTTTTACCGTTTAATGACCGGTTTGTCGATTTTAAAAACTTTAGTTACAGTTAAAACAAAATGTAAAATATTAAATAAATAAAAGACTTAATTTAAAGCGTAAAGTAAATAACGATAATGAAATTGCGATAAATAAAAGTGCGATAAAATAAACTTGCGATAATTAAAAAGTACGATAATTAAAAGTGCAATTAAATACAATAACAATAAATAAAAGTGCGATAATTAGATGTGCAATTAAATATAAAATAAAGGAAATTAAATATGAAATAAAAGAATTATGCTTATTTAAACTTCCGTAATCATGATGTTTGACGTGTTGATTTTAGTTTTATGCCCATGGGTTAATTGTCCTTTGTCCTGGATTATTTAATATGTCCGTCTGGTTTTTGTCCATAACAGTCCATCAGTCATAAATATAAAGTGCGAGTGTCCTCGTCAAATTATCCTTGTACCCGAAGTTAAATATTCCAACTAATTGGGGACTTAAACTGTAACAAGATTTTAATACTTTGTTTAATAATTACACCAGGATGTCGACTGAGTGTAACCCAAGGTTTTAATATTTTGTTATCAATTATGCCAAGTGTCCTTGTACATAATTTCACCCCTGTTTTAATAATTCTAGTGGCTATTAATCCATTCCCGTGTCCGGTTAAATGAACGATTATTCGTACATATAAATATCCCGCCCATCGTGTCCGATTGAGTGTATATGGTTATTTATAGGGACGTCCAATTGTAAATCTTTATATTAAAATTAACAAACTATCATTTAGTTAAACATATATAAAGCCCATTAATAGGCCATAGTCTAATTTCCACAAGTGTCGTTCTTTTGTCCAAACCCCAATTATGGTACAAAGCCCAATTACCCAATTTTAGTAATTAGCCCAACATCATGATTACTTCATTTTAAATAAGCATAATAATAACTTATCTACGAGACATTAATGTAAAAAGGTTGAACATAACTTACAATGATTAAAAATAGCGTAGCGTTACACGGACAGAATTTCGACTTACACCCTTACAACATTCGCTAACATACCCTTATTATTAGGATTAAAATTAAAATTAAAATTAAAATTAAAATATAAATATAAATATTTATGTATACATATAGAGAAAGAGAGATTTTTTAGGATATATTTTTCGTCGAACTGCGTTGGCTTTTATAGGAATTTGAGTCCAGGTGAACTCCGCGAGTCGCGTAATTTTTTGCCTTCAAACTCCGCTACTCGCGGAGTTTGAAATTACAGCTCACCCAGCTTTGGCTCTTTGTTTGCCGACGATTTATAAATATATTATAATATATATATTAATTTTAAGAATTAATTATATATTATATTATATTTATATACATAGTTAACTTGTAATTTTTAGTCCGTTGCGTCTAGCGTTGAGAGTTTACTCATGTCCCGGTTCCGGATTTTCGAACGTCCTTGCGTACAATTTAATATCTTGTACTTTGCATTTTTAATCTTGTATTCTTGTAATTTCGAGACGTTTCTTATCAATAATTAGAACCACTTTGATTGTATTTTGTACTTTTGAGCTTTTTGGACCTTTGCGTCTTCAATTCGTCGAATCTGTCTTTTGTCTTCACCTTTTATTATTTAAACGAATATCACTTTTAAATAGAACAATTGCAACTAAAAGCTTGTCTTTCTTGAGGAATAATGCTATGAAATATATGTTCATTTTTAGCAATATCAAATATTCCCACACTTGAGCGTTGCTTGTCCTCAAGCAATATAGTCTTGAAATACTAGAATCACTTCTTTATTCTTCACACTTTGTACATCAGTGATTTCTATATGGCGGTATAAACAATGGTAGTAGCGATATGGTTTACAGTCCCACATGACTATAAAATTTAGATCCATTAAGGAAATTGGATCTTTATGAAAACATTTGATCTTTTGAAAATTAAATCTAGTTTTTTACCCTAGATAAGTTTTCCGGAATAACCCTTCACCGGTGTTTGCAAAATATTTTTATGGGTTGTGTGGGTTTCAGATTTGAAAATTTTAGCTCAACACTTGTGGTTTTGTGTTACCCACTTGCTAACCTTGTATTAGGAAAGCAACACGTCCAGTTCACTTGTCCCGTATATTACCTTTCGATAAACTACAGTCCGGTTGTAAAGGAAAGCGTTGAACAAGCAACTGTTAAGGCAATGTCCCCTGACATGCTTTTAATTATGGTCTATAACGTGTCGGACGCAATTACTATCCTTGGTAGGAGCAATAGTAAAGCACACCCTTATAATTTTTTCGGTCTGGCACAAGGTATTTTCTTTGACCATGCTATGCAACCACCGTTCTTATGGTTGACACCCGATTTGGTTCAGATGACCTAATGAATTCCAGGTGAATTCCTAGGATTTTACGTTCAATGGTAATGAACTCATTGAAAATAGGGTTTTCAGAAAACAAATCGGTTTGTAATTTTATCAAAATATTTTCTTGTTCAAGCTCGAGTTTAGATATCATTGAATTTCATGAGTTTGAATTCTCAATCTTTAAGGTCAATCTCAAGGATTGAGTAATATCAGTCTTAAAAGCTGATTTTTAATTTTTAAGGAGATTATCCTTTCTGGGGATCTGATTCATTAGTCTTATCAAGCTAATTTGCACGGTGCCCCCCCCCCCCCCATTGTACGAGATAAATCCTTCTCATGGTTAGGATAAATCTGACCACTTGGCGACCCTATTTTATGCTGAGGTCCGTAGATTTCCTGCTGATTTTAGTGATGACTTTTCTAGATTTTTGGTCAACCTACAGCTGGTCTGGACGACAACTTCTTGACCTAAATCAAGAAGCGCGTGTCTTTTTCGGAAGACTTTACTTCCTTTTAACAATGAAATTGATTCATCATGTAGATCCATCTCTTTTTTTCTTTCATCTGGTAAAACAGTTTAGTTTAGTCCAAAGCAAAAGTATCTTCAATTATTTGTTACAGAAATATGTGACATATGTTTAAAATAACTTGGTAAATTTTCCCACACTTGGCTTTTATTTTCCTTTTTATTGTCCTCTATTCCATTTTAAATGAATTCTAACATTTTAGTTTGTTTCTCAATTTATGTCCTTTCCGAGGTAACAATAATTTCGGTGTTAAAACCTAGTTTTATCATTCATAAATATGTATAAACATGATTTTGAGTTCATTTAATTGAAAATTTTGAAAATTTTTACTAGAATTGGGTAGTCAGTATATAAGACTAGGGCTGTTCTTTATTATCAGAGAGCACTAGATTCTAATATAACTACTGCTTTACTAATATTTTTAATGGTAACCAAGTGTATAAAGAAATTTTTTTTAAAAATCCGAAAGAATTTAACCCCTTCCCACACTTAAGATCTTGCAATGCCCTCATTTGCAAGAAATCAGTAACAATTTAAATTATTGAGGGTGATTAGCGTAGAAATGATTAAATTTTACCAAAGTTTCCAAACATATTTGTGTTTGTTTGCTGAATGATAAATGGTGCATATCATTTGTTCATTCCGTCTTGTTGTTATATCACATTTATTTTGCATCTTGTCGTTAAAATTAGTTGCTTTTGCTGAACTTAATGCCAGTCTTTGAAAATGCGTTATTTTACCCTGTTGTGTACATAAGATAAACTGCAAACATATATACATATTTTTGAAGTTTGGTATATTACCCCACATGCAAACATTATTAAAATCTAAAAATAAAAATTTGTAAATTATAAAAACTAATACAATTTCAACATAAGTATTAAATGTATCAACATTACAAATTATAAAATAAATAAAACTAAGTAGACTAGGGATGATACTGATACCAGTAGGGGTTCCATGCATAACCATATGTGTTATAAAATGCTTCTGCTGGATTATACGTAGGATACGGTGGTTGGATCTCTATAGACCAGGGAGGAAATACGGGCGATGGAGTAGGAATATAGTTTCTACCTACATGTTGGCAATGAGCTATGATTTGGTTCTGATGAACTTGCCAATCTTCAAATGCTCGATGTCTAGCATTTTCATACTCTTGTGAAGCTATAAACCTTTGCATTTCTGTCATTTCATTTCCTCCTCCCACATTACCTGGCTGTTGGTTTCTCTCAACCTGTGGATGTCTACCATGGTATTGTACTGCGGCGTTATTTCGCCTCTTCAAAACCTTCGCACCATGGTATACATTTAAACCTATTGTATCGCTGGGTTCTGGTTCTTCGACTAATAATCCCCCCCGACTTATATCCACACCGAGATATTCAGCAATCAAAGTAATAAATATACCACCTCCTATTATGCTATGCGGTCTCATCCCCCTAACCATAGCTGATAAATAATAACCCACACAATAAGGTATACTTACAGTGCTTTGTGGGTCTCGAATACACATGTGGTAAAACAAATCCTGTTCATTTACCTTTTCCTTATTCTTACCTCGTTGTGTAATCGAATTGGCTAAAAACCTATGAATTACTCTTAACTCTACTCTATCTATATCCAAATAAGAGTAATTTCCCCCTTTAAATCGGTGATGGCTAGTCATTTGACTCCATACACCATGCGTATCAAAATTTTTGTCTATCTTTCTACCATTTAGTATCAACCCTCTACAATCGGTAGATGCTAACTCCTCAGGCGTATATATACGTAAAGCCTGAGCTATACCTAGTAAAGACATGTGGCGCATCGAACCTCCTAACAAAAATCTAATAAAAGATCGATCGGTTAAACTAACTACCCGATCATTTATTTCTATACTACACAATAATTCTTCACACCATACTTTATATACATGTCTATGCATGTTGAATAAATGTACCCAATCGTTAAAAGTAGAATTACCATACCTCTGTGTAAGTAATTCCCTAATTGGCCCGGCTAATTCTACAGCTTCTAACGGTGCCCATTCTATTACCCTAGGTACTTCAACAGCTTTATAATGAAGAGTATACAAACCCCTTTGGTATTTTGGATAATCTATCCAACGTCTGTCAAATCTCAAGTTCGGGTGCAAATCTTCCAAGTGCATATCTGAAAATGTCATGACTGGATGAGGTATATCTTGTTTGTAGTAGTTATCCACCTCCTGTTGTTCCGTATTCTCAGCAGGAGCATTGCGAGCTTGGGATGAAGATTCACCCCTTTCAGTCGTTTTTCTTGAGTAATTCCTTGATAGCATCCTTCTCAACATGATTTTAGTAAAAAATGTGATGATTTTCGGTGAAAAAATTCGATTTTGTGATGTGTTTGTGTGTGTTTTTCACAGTATTTTTGAGTTGGGTTTTGTGGACTGATCTGTTCGTTCAGCTTTTTATTTTTTCTGGATTTTGCAAGCTCCGCGACTTGCGGTGTTTGTGTACTACAAACTCCGCGAGTCGCGACCATATTTTTTTTTTAATAAGCCTTAACTTATAAAACAAATATAAAATAAATTTAAAATTTTGTTTTCCTTTGTTTTAGGACGAGGTCGTTTCGGATCGATGTCCTAGTCCTTCCCTCGACAAAATTTTAAAATTTGTCTTTTTGTAGCGATTGTTTTAAAAGCTAAGATTTTTGGGTTTTTTAAATGTTTTTGGCATACTTTAAGTCAATAAGATTAAAAATAATGATAATAAAAGTTCTCGTCCCTCCCTCGGGTAAAGCAATTTCGGTTCAAAGACCTAGTCATCAACTTACGACGAATTTTAAAAATCATATTTTTAACTTAGTGAAATAAAGTAAATTTTTGTTTTTAAATTTACACCAAACTTAAATTTAAAATGCATAAAATTTTAAATTCACGCCAAACTTAATTATAAATTTATATTATAAATTCACACCAAACTTATATTTAATTTTGTTATTATACATACAAACTTATATTAAAAATATTAAAAATTTTCAAATATTGACAAACTTAAATATATTGATCTTACAAAGTTCACAATATTAATTTAAGATTTATATATTAATTTTAAAAACATGGTAAAAATAAAATTAAAAATCTTTTTGGCTTTTATCCCACTTTAATCAATCAAATATTATCAAAAATATGCGCCCCTCTTTTCGGTAAAGTAATTTCGGTTCCATGACCTAATTTAACTCATGATGAATTTTTAAAATATTTTGGGTTGATTGATTAAAGATATTT
Organism: Rutidosis leptorrhynchoides; assembly: GCF_046630445.1. Lineage (NCBI taxonomy): Eukaryota > Viridiplantae > Streptophyta > Magnoliopsida > Asterales > Asteraceae > Rutidosis > Rutidosis leptorrhynchoides. The sequence goes on along the minus strand of NC_092338.1, from coordinate 213,480,542 downwards.
ATACCTTAAGAATAAACGTTAAATTTCGCAGTGATGTAATAAATTTTTGAATGATATCAATAATTTCGGTTGCCAAACCTAATTACATTCAATACCAATTTAATACTTTATAGCGAACAAATTAGCGTTTATTATCAAAAGGTTAAAAATAAAAATAAAAATAAAAACTGTACAGACTTACCCGTGAAATATATTTCTTAGTTATATGATCTATCCCATTCATAAGATAGTCGGTTTAATTGGTTTTCCATAGCTACATAAGCGTAACCTCGAGCATTCAGTGTTTTTTCTTCTAAACATATGAACGGTCCGTCTCTGCATAAAGTAACAAATTCGGTGTTTGAATAGGTTTGATTATTTGAACATTTACCTCCATGTGACCATTTTCCGCATTTGTGACATCTTTCTAGGTGTCGTGCTCTTCTTTTCGCTGCGGATTTTGATTTTCCTTTACCAAATTGTAACTTATTATCTTCGCATCTGGATTCTTTTCTTACTCCGTCCAATCTTTCTCTGATTACTGATACTATTTCACTCGGAAGTGTGTCATTATTACATGTAGTGATCAACGCGTGTAGCATTAGACCATGGTTTAGTTCGCAGGAAGTCTTCATTTCGTAAAAACCTAAAAAAAATAAAAATTCAGAATGGGGGGAGAAGACTAGCTCTTTAGGATCTGCTAGGGAAAGACCATTCGGGTTCCATTTTCGAGAACTACACAAAAACAGACTGCCTAACTCTAACAGAAATACATATTATCCCTTAAAGACTTGATTCTCCCCACACTTAGTTAGCTGTGGTGTCGAAATTGTGATTAACTTCATTGTCAACTTCCATTGGACTACCTATGTACTGTTTAACACTGTGACCACTAACCTTAAATTCAATCCCATTTGAATTTATTAATTCTATCGTTCCGTATGGGAAAACTCTTTTGACTATGAATGGTCCAGACCATCTTGATTTCAATTTTCCAGGAAATAGCTTGAATCGTGAATTGAAAAGAAGAACTCTGTCTCCTTCTTTAAATTCTTTTAAACTTCTGATTCTTTTATCATGCCATTTCTTCGTTCTTTCCTTATAGATTAACGAATTTTCGTATGCTTCATGTCTTAATTCTTCTAATTCGTTTAGTTGACTTAATCGTAGACGTCCAGCTTCATGTAAATCAAGATTACATGTCTTCAAAGCCCAAAATGCTTTGTGTTCAATTTCTACTGGAAGATGACATGCTTTTCCGTAGACGAGTTTAAAAGGTGTGGTTCCAATTGGAGTTTTGTAAGCTGTTCTAAAAGCCCAGAGTGCATCCTTCAATTTAATGGACCATTTCTTCGGATTTGATCCTACAGTTTTTTCTAGAATACGTTTTAAAGCTCGGTTGTTATTTTCAACTTGTCCACTTGTTTGTGGATGATATGCGGTGGAGATTTTATGAGTTACTCCATATCTTTTGAGAACTTTCTCAAGTTGATTATTACAAAAATGAGTTCCCCGATCACTTATTAAAGCTTTCGGTGTTCCAAACCTTGCAAAAAGACGTTTTAAAAAGTTGACTACAACTCGTGCATCGTTAGTTGGGAGAGCTTGTGCTTCCGCCCATTTAGATACATAATCAATGGCTACGAGAATATAGAGATTATTATGAGATTTTGGAAATTGACCCATAAAGTCAATACCCCAAATGTCAAATACTTCGCATACTTGAATGACATTTTGTGGCATTTCATCACGTTGACTTATTTTTCCGCCCCTTTGACAAGCATTACAGGATTTGCAAAGAAGGTGTGCGTCTTTGTAAATTGTAGGACAATAGAATCCAACATCATAAACTTTTCTTGTTGTTAGTTGAGGCCCATAATGCCCTCCTGTTGGTCCTATGTGACAATGGTTTAAAATTTTACTAGCTTCATCTCCGAATACACATCGGCGTATTATTCCATCTGGACAACTTTTAAACAAATGTGGATCTTCCCAGAAATAGAGTTTTATATCACTGAAGAATTTCTTTCGTTTTTGGTACGATAATCCTTTTTCAAGGAATCCACATACTAAGTAGTTTGCATAGTCTGCAAACCATGGAATTTCATTATAATCTATCTTCAATAGATATTCATCAGGAAAGTTGTCTTGTATAGCCGATTCATTTAGAACTTCTAATTCGGGATTTTCAAGACGAGAAAGATGATCAGCGGCGAGATTTTCTGCTCCTCTTTTATCTCGGATTTCAATATCGAACTCTTGTAAGAGTAAGATCCAACGGATTAATCTTGGTTTAGCATCTTGTTTCGAAAATAGGTATCTAAGAGCAGAATGGTCAGTATAGACCGCCGTTTTTGCTAGAACGAGATATGAAGGAAATTTGTCAAAAGCAAAGACAATAGCAAGGAGTTCATTTTCAGTAGTTGTGTAATTTATTTGTGCTCCTTATAATGTCTTACTAGCATAATATATATTTTGAAATCGTTTTTCAATCCTTTGTCCTAAAACGGCTCCCATTGAAAAATCACTTGCATCGCACATAAGTTCAAACGGTAGATTCCAATTTGGTGTTATCATGATCGGCGCATTAGTGAGTTTCTCTTTAAGAATATTAAAAGATTTAATGCATTCATCTGAAAAGATGAACGGAGCATCCTTTTCTAAGAGTTTATTCATAGGCGTGGCAATTTTAGAAAAATCTTTTATGAAACGTCGGTAAAAACCGGCATGCCCTAGAAAACTCCTAACTCCTCTAACATTGGTGGGATGTAGAATTTTAGCAATTACATCTACTTTAGCTCTATCCACTTCAATTCCTTCTTTTGAAATTTTATGTCCAAGAACGATGCCTTCTTTAACCATGAAATGGCATTTCTCCCAATTAAGTACTAGATTTGATTGTTCGCATCTAATCAGCATTCGTTCAAGATTAGCTAGACATGATTCAAATGTATCACCGAAGACTGAAAAGTCATCCATGAAAACTTCCATGCATTCTTCTATCATGTCGTGAAAAATCGTCATCATACACCTTTGAAAGGTTGCAGGGGCGTTGCAAAGTCCAAATGGCATGCGTTTGTAAGCAAAAGTACCATAAGGGCACGTGAATGTGGTTTTCTCTTGATCTTCGGGTGCTATTGGAATTTGAAAATATCCGGAAAATCCATCAAGAAAACAATAGTAACTATTTCCGGCTAGCCTTTCCAACATTTGATCAATGAAAGGTAAGGGAAAGTGATCTTTTCTGGTGGCGTCATTTAATTTTCTATAATCAATACATACATGCCATCCTGTTACAGTCCTAGTAGGAATAAGCTCATTTTTTTCATTTGTAATGACAGTCATGCCACCCTTATTAGGCACGCATTGAACTGGGCTTAGCCATGGACTATCAGAAATTGGATAAATTAAACCTGCATCTAGCAGTTTCATTATTTCTTTTTAACAAAATCTTGCGTATTCGGATTTAGTCTTCGTTGGCGTTGCACATACGTTTTATGACCTTCTTCCATAAGGATTTTATGTGTGCAATACGAAGGACTTATTTCTTTAATATCATGAATCTTCCATGCAATGGCTGGTTTATGAGCTTTCAACACAGAAATGAGTTGTGATTTCTCATTTTCAGTAAGAGAAGACGATATTATTACAGGTACTTCAGATTCACCATGTAAATAAGCGTATTCCAAATGGTTTAGAAGTGGCTTTAACTCTAATTTCGGTGGTTCTTCTATCGATGATTTATATCGATATCTGTCTTCTTCTTTTAGCATTTGAATTTCTTCTGTTGTTGGTTCATATCCATTAGCTATAAGTGTAGCTAACATTTCAACTTCATTAATTGGTTCAGTTCCTTCTCCTAAAGAACATTCTCCTATTCCTTGTAATTCTGGAAATTCTTCTAACAATTCTGCATGTGAATCTATAGTTTGAATATAATAACATGTATCATCTACAGATTGCGGTTGTTGCATTGCTCTATCAACTGAAAAGGTAACACTCTCGTCCTCTATACTTAGGGTCAATTTCTTACCAAACATGTCTATCATTGCTTTAGCCGTGTTTAAGAATGGTCTTCCTAATATGAGAGGAACTTGAGAATCTTCTTCCATGTCCAGAACAACAAAATCTACTGGAAATACTAAAGTACCAACTTTAACTAGCATGTTCTCCATTATCCCTCTAGGATATTTTATTGATCGATCGGCTAGTTGTATGCTTATTCTTGTTGGTTTCAATTCTCCAAGGTCTAGTCTAGCGTATAGTGAATACGGCATTAAATTTATACTAGCACCTAAGTCTACCAATGCTTCTATTGAACTAAGACTACCCAGAAAACATGGAATTGTGAAACTTCCTGAATCAGATAGTTTTTCTGGTATCTTATTCAACAGCACTGCTGAACAATTAGCATTCATAGTAACAGCCGAGAGTTCTTCCATTTTCTTTCTATTCGAGATTAGATCTTTCAGAAATTTAGCATATCTAGGCATTCCTGAAATCACATCAATGAAAGGAAGATTTACATTTATTTGTTTAAACATATCCAAGAATTTGGATTGCTCGGCTTCAAGTTTCTCTTTTTTCATTTTACTCGGGTAAGGAAGTGGTGGTTGGTATGGTTTAACATAAGGTTTATCCTTAACTGTGTTATCTTCATTAACCTTTTCAACTACCGGTTCTTTTTCCTTATCTTGTTCAGGTTGTGGTTCTTGTGGAGTAGGAATAGCTTCATCAGAAATTACAGGTATTTCAGGTGGTTTAAGTGTTGTACCACTTCTTGTGGTAATTGCTTTAGCTGTTTCATTCTGGGGGTTTGCATTTGTATCACTAGGTAAACTTCCCGGTTTTCTTTCACCTATTAACCTTGCTAGGTTACTTACTTCTTGTTCCAAGTTATGAATAGAAGCTTGTTAATTTCTAAATGCTTGAGCATTTTGTTCATTAGTTTGTTTCTGAGATGTGAAAAACTGCGTTTGAGTTTCAACTAGCTTCGTCATCATATCTTCTAAATTCGGCTTTTTATCATCGGTTTGTGGTGGTTTGTTTTGAAAATTAGGTCTTTGCTGGTTGTAAGTATTATTGGATACTTGTTGATTGCTAGGACCTTGTTGGTTGTTGTATGGAATATTTCGATTATAATTCTGGTTTTGATTGTAGATCGGTCTTGGCGGTTGATAATTATTCTGATAATTATTTCCAGGCCTTTGGTTTATGTATGAAATATTCTCTCTTTGTTCCGTTGTTAATTCAATACTGAGACAATCTTTTGTCAAAGGTGGTCCTCCACACTGCTCACAACTAATTCGTATTGAGTGAATATCCTTAGTCATCTTTTCCATTCGTCTCTCGACAGCATCTATCTTTGCGGAAATGGAATCTAAGTCATGGCTAGAATCGGCTCTAGCTGCTTTAGATGATCTAACGATATCTTTTTCTTGGTGCCACTCATGTGAGTGGGAAGCAGTGTTATCAATAATTTTATAAGCATCAGTTTCGGTTTTCTTCATAATGGAACCACCAGCTGCTATATCGATGTCTTTCCTTGTAGTGATGTCGCATCCTTGGTAGAATATTTGTACTATTTGACAGGTGTCTAAACCATGTTGCGGACATCCTCTTAATAACTTTCCAAATCTTGTCCATGCCTCATATAGAGTTTCATTTGGCTTCTGTGTGAACGTAACAATTTCTCCTTGAAGTCTCACGGCTTTAGATGCCGGAAAGAATTGTTTAAGAAATTTTTCAACTAAAACGTCCCATGTATCAATCGCCCCTTCAGGTAACGATTCCAACCAATCTTTGGCTTCTCCCTTTAAAGTCCAGGGAAATAACATGAGATATATCTGTTCATCCTCAACTTCTCTTATTTTGAATAGAGTGCAGATCCTATTAAAGGTACGAAGATGTTCATTTGGATCTTCCTTCGGCGCACCACTAAATTGGCATTGATTTGTCACCATGTGTAGAATTTGTCCTTTGATTTCATAATCTGGCGCATTAATGTCTGGATGAGTAATTGCGTGACCTTGGCCAGTACGTTTAGCTCTCATTCGGTCTTCCATACTTAAAGGTTCTAGATTCTCCATAATTGAATTTGTTGAATCGGAATCACTGGAGGATTCTGATTTAATGGTTCGTTCCTCAACAATCTCTGTTTGATTGATTGGTGGTTCCGGAGGAAAATTTAATGGTTCAGGATCTATGAATCGTCCCTGAATATTCTCCGGATTCTCAATTGTGAGGTCGGGTTCAAAAAATGGATTATCAGAAATTTGAATTGGAGTACTTGGTCGACTGGATGACGATTCTAAAGAAAAATCAACGGCGGTAATATTTGCTAAATGTCTTGATCTAGTTACCGGTGGTGAACGTACAAAAGGTGGTGAACGTCTTGCTCGGTGCATTCACTGAATATATCCTATTAGTTTTTAAAAAGGAAAGAAAAATTATATAAGTTATCCAATTAATAGACTTTTCTGATTTTGCCCACGTTTCGAATAGCCAAAAGATGCAGCAGAGGGGCAGGATTCGTTTGGTCTCAATATAATTGAGGACTGTTTGGCTCCAATAACCCGGTCCACGTACAAATCCAACTATTACTACGAACCAGAAAATTTTGATGTCTATCAATTTAACCACTTAAAATAAATTTTCGTAATTTTAAGAAATTTAGATAAGAAGTAGAAAAAAAAATCTATGTCCTAAAACTAGAATAGGGAGAAATAAGAAAGAAAAAGAGTGCATCGAAAAAGAAAAAGAAAAGGGTTGAAAAATAAAAGGCGTCGGAAAATAAGAAGTAAAAAGAAATGACTTATAGAACTTAAAAACACTCGACTAACCCAACCTTATTACTATCACTAACTTAAAATCATAATCTCAAATTGAGATTACTAATTGGAATGATAATTGATACATAGGTAAAAGGTGTCTAAAAATATTAAAGCTTATAAGTAAAACTATATCCCAAATGGCAATAACTTAAAAAAAAATGCACTAAAATTTAAAAAGGCGTCGCAAAATTCTAAAGTACCTAAATCTTAGTCTAAAGAAAAAGCACTTAAGGGATTTTACGGCAAAGCCTAAAAATCTAGAAGTAAAAATACTATGGCAAAAACTTATGTTTAAAACTAAATATGAGCGAAAAATACAAATATTACGCTAAAACAATTAAAAAGGGACAAAAAATAAAAATACACTAAAAGTTGTAAAAAGTACACTTTTTATAAAAATATTATTTTTATATTATTTATTTTATAAAATTATTAATTTTATAATTTAATTAAACTAAATAAAATTAAATAAGACAAAATAAACTAATTAAAACTAAATATTATAATAAAAATACCCTAATTAGGGTTTAGAATTAATAATAATAATAATTATCCCGTAATTAATGCTGTTAGGGTTCCTGTGTACCCGTGTCAGGGCTGCTCCGCGACTTGCGGTGCCCGAGGCTGGAAAACTCCGCGAGTCACGGGGTTTTAAATTTCAGATCAGGTTGCTTCGTTTGACAGGTTCAACGTAATTTTATTTATATATTTTTTTTATTTTTCTGTTTTTAATTTAATTAAAATATTTATATAATTTAAATAAAACTTATATTTTAAAAACTAGAATAGAAATAAAAATATGTTACAATTTTATAAATAAAAATCTTAAAACTAGATTTATATATAAATTTTTTTCGGTTTTTAATTTTATGTTTTAAATAAAAACAAAATATTTAAATAAAATTTATATTTTTATAAAATAAAAATAAAGAAACTTTATACAACTTAAATATTTAACAAACTCTTAAAAATATTATATTTTTGTTTTTCTTTTTATGTTTTCGAATATTTAAAACGTATTTTTATAAAAGCATCTTTTTATAAATGTAAACTAAAAATTAATTTTTTTTTAAATAATTAGCGTTGCGCTTTCGGCGTTTAAGTTCCCCGGCAGCGGCGCCAAAAATACTTGGTGTTATGCGAGGTGTATATAAAATATCTTAAATTTTACTAGAAAATACTATTAAATACGATACAATTTTACACAAGATATTTATTTATTTATTGAATGGATATACTTAAACATTGCTACAACACTTATAGGCAGTGTACCTAATCGTACAGTAGTGTAGTTTTTATTAAGTCCGGTTCGTTCCACAGAGAAAATCTTTTAATCAAAGCTTAACGCTATATTAGTTTTATTTTATAAAAATACAAATATATATATAAGTAATATTATTATTATAAGGGGGGTTTTTACCGTTTAATGACCGGTTTGTCGATTTTAAAAACTTTAGTTGCAGTTAAAACAAAATGTAAAATATTAAATAAATAAAAGACTTTATTTATAGCGTAAAGTAAATAACGATAATGAAATTGCGATAAATAAAAGTGCGATAAAATAAACTTGCGATAATTAAAAAGTACGATAATTAAAAGTGCAATTAAATACAATAACAATAAATAAAAGTACGATAATTAGAAGTGCAATTAAATATAACATAAAGGAAATTAAATATGAAATAAAAGAATTATGCTTATTTAAACTTCCGTAATCATGATGTTTGACGTGTTGATTTTAGTTTTATGCCCATGGGTTAATTATCCTTTGTCCTGGATTATTTAATATGTCCGTCTGGTTTTTGTCCATAACAGTCTATCAGTCATAAATATAAAGTGCGAGTGTCCTCGTTAAATTATCCTTATACCCGAAGTTAAATATTCCAACTAATTGGGGACTTAAACTGTAACAAGATTTTAATACTTTGTTTAATAATTACACCAGGATGTCGACTGAGTGTAACCCAAGGTTTTAATATTTTGTTATCAATTATGCTAAGTGTCCTTGTACATAATTTTACCCCTGTTTTAATAATTCTAGTGGCTATTAATCCATTCCCGTGTCCGGTTAAATGAACGATTATTCGTACATATAAATATCCCGCCCATCGTGTCCGATTGAGTGTATATGGTTATTTATAGGGACGTCCAATTGTAAATTTTATATTAAAATTAACAAACTATCATTTAGTTAAACAAATATAAAGCCCATTAATAGCCCATAGTCTAATTTCCACAAGTGTCGTTCTTTTGTCCAAACCCCAATTATGGTACAAAGCCCAATTACCTAATTTTAGTAATTAGCCCAATATCATGATTACTTCGTTTTAAATAAGCATAATAATAACTTAGCTACGAGACATTAATGTAAAAAGGTTGAACATAACTTACAATGATTAAAAATAGCATAGCGTTACACGGACAGAATTTCGACTTACACCCTTACAACATTCGCTAACATACCCTTATTATTAGGATTAAAATTAAAATTAAAATTAAAATTAAAATATAAATATAAATATTTATGTATACATATAGAGAAAGAGAGATTTTTTAGGATATATTTTTCGTCGAACTGCGTTGGCTTTTATAGGAATTTGAGTCCAGGTGAACTCCGCGAGTCACGTAATTTTTTGCCTTCAAACTCCGCAACTCGCGGAATTTGAAATTACAGCTCACCCAGCTTTGGCTCTTTGTTTTCCGATGATTTATAAATATATTATAATATATATATTAATTTTAAGAATTAATTATATATTATATTATATTTATATACATAGTTAACTTGTAATTTTTAGTTCGTTGCGTCGAGCGTTGAGAGTTTACTCATGTCCCGGTTCCGGATTTTCGAACGTCCTTGCGTACAATTTAATATCTTGTACTTTGCATTTTGAATCTTGTATTCTTGTAATTTCGAGACGTTTCTTATCAATAATTGGAACCACTTTGATTGTATTTTGTACTTTTGAGCTTTTTGGACCTTTGCGTCTTCAATTCGTCGAATCTGTCTTTTGTCTTCACCTTTTATTATTTAAACGAATATCACTTTTAAATAGAACAATTGCAACTAAAAGCTTGTCTTTCTTGAGGAATAATGCTATGAAATATATGTTCGTTTTTAGCATTATCATTGGGCCAAAAGAAATCCGATTTATGAATTGGGCCGTAGAATTTGTTATATTATTGGAATTTCCGTTGGGACGAATTTATAGGATAACAGAATTTAATATGTAAATTAAAACAGAAATTAAGCAATAGAGGAATGGTTAAGGATGTTATCGGGTTAGCAGGACGTCGCGGGTTCACACCCGGGCTTGGGCATTTTTTTTAAGGGCTACTTCTTTGAGGTAGTTTACTTATTACTCATTATTATTATTATTATTATCATTATTATTATTATTATTATTATTATTATTATTATTATTATTATTATTATTATTATTATTATTAGTATTATTATAACATTATTATTATTATAAGAACTATATTATTATTATTATTTACAATATTACTATTATTATTATTATTATTATTATTAATATTATTATTATTATTATTATTATTATTATTATTATTATTATTATTATTATTATTATTACAATAAAAATTGTTATTTAAAATACTTATATAAAACATATATAAAAGTATACATATAGATATAAAAATATAAATAAATGAAATAATATATATAATAATATATAACTTGTTCGATTACGAGTATATGTGTTAATATATGAATAAATGATATAGGTTCGTGAATCCGAGACCAACCCTGCATTGTTAAGTTCCGTCGTATGCATATTTTTACTATAAAATATCGTATAGTAAGTTCATTTGCTCCCTTTTACTCTTTACATTTTTGGGACTGAGAATACATGCGCTGTTTTTATAACTGCTTTATTAAATACTTTTGAAATATATTTTGAACTGAGAATACATGAAATGCTTTTATAAATGTTTGACGCGATATGACACAAGCAAAACATTCCTCGAATGAATTATTATGCAGACAGAAGTTCTGTGGATTATTATTGAATTAGTTGGACGTTATAATTGCCACTAATTGATGTGAATATTTTCCCTTTGATTATTATAGCTTGGTAACCTAAGAATTAGGAAACGGATATGGCCCCTAATTCACGTGAATCCTAAAGGTAGCTACCGGGTTTAACACCCCCACCCAGAATGTTCACTAGACGGAAGAGCTAGTGGGCATGGTGTTTAGTACTTCGAAGTTTATATATTATACATACGAGATGTTCTGTTTTGGGGATATTATTGATGCGCATTATATGTTAAGGTCGGTTACCATGTTGAGCAATGAAAGCAAAGTGAATGTTATGTATCGAGAGAATGATTTTTTTACACAGGTTATATGTATTATTTTTGTGTACGAGATATGTGTACGGTTATTAAATATCGCGAGGCAACCTACGGGGGAGAAAAGTATACGAACCTACTCTGCTAAGCATTATGAAAAATGGTTTCGTACACGAGATAGGTGTACTATATTTAAATCTTGTGGTCTATCAAAATAATGAATTTTATTGTTTATGATAAACCTATGAACTCACCAACCTTTTGGTTGACACTTTAAAGCATGTTTATTCTCAGGTATGAAAGAAATCTTCCGCTGTGCATTTGCTCATTTTAGAGATATTACTTGGAGTCATTCATGACATATTTCAAAAGACGTTACATTTGAGTCGTTGAGTTCATCAAGATTATTATTAGGTCAATTATAGTTGGATGTATTATGAAATGGTATGCATGCCGTCAACTTTCAATGTAAAGAAAGTTTGTCTTTTAAAAACGAATGCAATGTTTGTAAAATGTGTCATATAGAGGTCAAATACCTCGCAATGAAATCAACTATTGTGAATCGTTTATAATCAGTATGAACGTGTCCTTTCAGTTGGTATCAGAGCAGTGGTCTTAGCGAACCAGGTCTTGCATTAGTGTGTCTAACTGATAGTTGTTAGGATGCATTAGAGAGTCTGGACTTCGACCATGTTTGCATGTCAAAAGTTTTGCTTATCATTTTTGTCAGAAATCATTCCTTAGGAAATTACCTGCTTATCATTCTTAGTCTAGACACATCTTATTGCACTGATTGCATGAATAGTGTATAGACCAAATTCATATCTTAGCGTATCTGTTACTGTAAACTTTGCTTAATATATTCCGCAAATTCCTCCGTAATCTACGAAATCTTTTGTTCTATATATATAGATACTCTATGTAATTAGAATACCATCCGATAGCCGAAAATCATTTCTATCGAAAAATCTTTTATTCAAACGTACGAAATGGAACTCGCCACTAGCTCAAGTCCCTCGGATTCCGATATGGAGTTTCACTCGAGCTCCGATAGCAGTATAACCAGAATGAATTGACCAATCAGCCATCATCAATTCTGGATGAATTAAGGATGGGTTCGTAGTTGACTTAATTAATGGAGACGCGAAAAAGGCAATCCTTTCCATCCACCGACTTTCCCTCTTGGTGAAGAACCTGAAGCACTTACCGGCGAACCTGTCTGAAACACCATCTTCACCCTCATTTCCTGAATATCTTGCCACGAATATATTCTATCTAAAATTCTAAACCTTATTCATCCGCTCGTTCCGATCGATAATCATCCCGGAATAATAGAAGAAGTCGATGAGGTTCACGCTCGAGTAATCAATTTGGAGAATATGGTGCAAAACTTACCAGCTTCAACAACATCACCAGTACCAACAGTACCACTAACATCAACACTAGTACTACCAAGAACCCAAGTTTCAACATCACATGCCTCAACATCTCATTCTGTACCTCGAGTATAATCATCGTTCTACATGACGTTCTACATCATTTATCTTCGTTCGACATGGCAATTAGGTAATCTCTAATGTTTTATAGATTATATATTTTGTTCTAACGGTAAATCAAATGAGTTTAATATCATATTAACTCATTAAATCCATGATTACATCTGAAGAAAATATATATGTATATATGTTTTCATAAAGATTGTAATTAAAAATTCTTTTGTACAAACTGTTAATGGTGAAAATATTTTAACGGGTAGGTAATACCCGAGGAATATTTAAATTTCACATTAATAAGTTTCACTATACATTCTTCGAATCTGATTCAACAGTCAATTACTATCCTACTTACATCCTCAGATATACGAATCCGTTCACCACAGAATAACCATTTTCATTCAATTTCATATTTGGATTTTTACCTATCAGAATCCAACAAGTGGCATAATGAAGAAAACATTTGATAAAATAAAATTTGTTAGAAACAAAAAAATTAACTATGAGAAATTTTGTTAAGAATCCACACTAACAAAATCATAGCTAACTGTTCCTAGCTAACTGTTAATTCCGTATTACATTTTATTTATCGCAAATTTTAATTCTCCCAATTTTATTTATCGTCATTTAATTTCTGTTATTTATTTTACGTACTTGAAATATCGTCCGATAAATCGGGACACATATACAATGTTTTGACATATCATATTGACATCATCTATATATATTATTTGGAATAACCATAGACAGTCTATATGCGATAATGCTCGAGTTAGCTATACATGGTTGAGGTTGATTCTCAAATAATATATATACTTTGAGTTGTGATCGAGTCTGAGACTTGTATACAATGGGTCACGACACGTATTAATTAATTCGAATATATATATTAAACTACATATGAATTATTGAATTACTAGCTGTGGACTACTAACAGTGGATAATTAACATTGGACAATTAAAATGAATTAAAATATTGATTATAACATATGAAACTAAACATTTCTTCAAGTTTGCCACTTGATTTCATCTTAAACCTCATTTGTATCTTGACGATTATAATCTGCGTTCAAACCTTTCATAATTTTTGAAAACACCTCAATCAAAAGAATGAACCAACTGCATCTTATCTATGGAAGAAAAGATTTATGCATATAGTTATACACCTGAGAACACTCGGAACCTGAGTAAACGTTTAACATGTATCTGTGATAGCTCCTTTGACATTGTTATTACCGAAAATAACATTGCAAATCTTTTTCAAATTAGTCAATTTTGTCACAGCTCCAACAAATCAACTTCAATTTTTCATTCGAATAAACCTTATTATAAAGATTACCTCTTCATCATCATTACTGGAGAACCATTTATATCCCAACACATTAGCAGTAAACTTACCAGCAACTTCATTACTCATTCGCTTAAGTCTCTCTGAATAACCATTATATTTGTTCATTAAAACCCTATCATATACTCATCCACACCTTGTAACGAGAATTGCCATACCAATTACTGAGAATTAGCAATCAGTATTTTGATATCTCGCAGCGTTACTACATATAACATTTATCTCTTAGAATTATGATTTTCCATTCTGAAAACCACCCAGTCTACGAATCAATACTCCAAATTTTGAAAAGGCTGAATGAAGCAGCAGAAACTGTAGACAACCGTAAACGACCTTAACCATCAGAAGATTGATGATAAAGAATAGTATGTTGGCAAAGCTCAGAAAAGTTGGAACTGGGAAACGGAGTGAGCAAACTATGAAGGAGACTCTGAAAAAATCACAAGGACTAAATCTGCCTTCAAAGAATCCAAATGATTCAGTATTTGCTGAAGTCATTAACAAATACCTTGCTCCTGATTCTAAACCTTTACGAACAAATCTTATTCATCATCTATCGATGTTAGAAATTCTAAAATATCATCGTATCTTTCGTTATAAATATCCTCGATATTTCTGAAGATATTTTCACAACTATTCTTATCTGAAATCATTTATCTCCTCGCGTTATCTGTATTACATCATAAAGGAAACTGTTTAGTTTCTATATTCTGTAAACCTTAGAGTTAAAATTATGAATGTTTTGAAGTAGTGTTGGAAATTGATGCATGAGTTAGTATAATATAATGACACTTGATCAACGTGATTATATTACAGTAAGTCATGCTGAGTTTCTAATGGAACGTGAGGATTCACAGATCATAACATCATCATGTGCCATATTACACGACTCTTACATTCTACCTAATCTCCAAACATAGCGAGAACATATCTTCCTGATAGTTCTATCTTTTCTCTTGAATTCGGGTAATTTAACCAATCAAGATCATGCTATTACAATCTCTCTCTTAGAACATTAGTCATGTTCATTCAAAACTTCATACCTACGAATTCTGGACCCTTATTCGCTTGACTTAAAGTCGGGAAGAGAAAACAAAAGGATGGAACTCCAAAATATAAAGGAAACGAAGGGGGTGGATTTATAGTGAAATATCCGACAGAGCAGTCAAAACAGATTATTGCATTTAACCAAAGAGGATTCTAATTTCTTTAATTACCGAAGAACCAAATCTTATTACGAAAATTTTCTCTAAATCCCTTGAATTCCGAAAATCAACTGTGACTATGTCACCGATTAAGACGAACTTGCATTTACTCATTTCATTTTTTTTGTGATAGCTTCACTCATACGCTTCAAATAATCGAATGTTTTATCTATATTATTCAATAATGATAAAACTCTATTTATCAACTCATATTCGTCACGAAAAAATTCTTATTATTAGCTACGACAACCTTACTCAAATTTCGGGACGAAATTTCTTTAATGGGTAGGTACTGTGATGACCCGGAAATTTCTGACCAAATTTAAACTTAATCTTTATATAAGTTCGACACGATAAGCAAAGTCTGTAAAGTTGAGTCTCAAAATTTTGAACTGTTTTCATACAATCATTTAACTCCGACCATTTCCGACTATTCACGAACTATTACATATAAATAAATAAATACATATATATATATTTAAATATATATATATATATATATATATATATATATATATTTAAATACATATATATTTAAATATATATATATATATATATATATATATATATATATATATATATATATATATATATATATATATATAATACTTTGAAAAATAGTTTGATATAATATATGATTTAAATTATAAAATGATATAAGAGATAATAAAATTTATTATTAAAATAAATCTATATACACATAAAAAGTATATTAAATATATATTTTGTGATTTCGAAGTTATTTAGTAAACAACGGTAACGCTCAATTGTCATATTGATTGATAATAAATGAGTTAAAAAGCAACTTATGTAATTTTAAAATAAACGGTGATTCAAAAATGAGTTTTATAAATTTTAGGCTTATTAATAATATATTTAGAAGTTATTTGTCAAATTTTAAAACTTTTTATATTTTACTTGGGGGTTGGGAGTGAATAATTAATGTAATTTTTATTTAATAGTTAATGACCAAATTTTATACCATAATGACCTAAATAAATAAAGATACTTAATTTAAAATTTTAGGATATTTCTGAAGACTTTTATCCGCCACTGATTTCAAATAGTGCATAATACACAGTCCGTGAAAAAGTGTCGGCAGATATTAAATTAGGTGCTAGCTAATTGACATGTTTTTATTTCCATTGAATATATAATTATTATTATTATATACTATTATATCTTTATGTAATTATATGTATATATATGTGTGATTTGTAATATACATATATGTATTACATTCTTCAACCGAGAACAACAATCACCAACTTTCATCAACCACGATCACCACCTTGTGCTTCCACCTTCCACCACTACTAACCATCGGGGAACCACCATGAATCACCATCACTTTCATTGATATCATCACCAAACTCTCACCATTTTATTAAAACCACCACCACCACTCTTGATCAACAATCACCTTCAACTTTTATCTCCATGATCACTCCCACATCCATCGACACCACCTTTGGCCATCTTCTCCGACCACCTCCATCACTTCTCGTCATCACAACAACCACCACCGGAACTCATCTAATCACAAACACCATAATCAATTCTTGTTTTGCTGTTTGAGATCACCAACGAACTACCTCACCTTCAACCTCCATCACCGAACCATTTTCTCCAATCACACCCGACTGCCATTAACACCGAAGGCCAAACACCACCATAAACATCACCACCCAACCACTGCAACTTCTACTGCAGTGTTTCTATTTTAGCTCGCTGCTACAACAGCTGTTTTATATTATTTTTTTGTGTTACACGATAGTGATAAGGTGATAACATTAATAAAGGACGATGATGATGACTGTGTAATGCAAGAATGATGATGATATGTGATGGCGATGATAAGGAAGATGATGATGGTTTCTGTGGTAAATCACGATATTGATGATGGTGACGATGATGAACTTCATGAATGATCGATGATGATGAAGATAATACATAAAATCATAAACACGAAGGTGATGCCTTATTGTGAAGATGATACGATTACAAGGGATGGTGATCATAAAATGTTATGATCTTGATGATTTTGATGATGGTCTGAGGTAGGTCACGATGTGGATTAAAGACGATGATGAATAGTGATAGGGGAAGGAGATGGCTTTTATGATGATAATTTATGAGTGGCGCAGATGGTTAGGAGGTGTGTTGAGAACCGAGAGGTCTGGGATTCGATTCTAGGCCAGGACATATTATTTTTGTTAAAACAATAGAGTGCTGGGCTTCTAATTGGGCTTCCATAGTGTAACCAGGCTTTCGATAAATGGGTCGTGTTGCTGGGCCAAAAGAAATCCGGTTTATGAATTGGGCCGTAGAATTTGTTATATTATTTGAATTTCTGTTGGGATGACTTAATAGGATAACAGAATTTAATATGTAAATTAAAACAGAAAGTAAGCAACAGAGGAACGGTTCAGGATGTTATCGGGTTAGCAGGACGTCGCGGGTTCAAAACCAGGCTTGGGCATTTTTTTTATGGCCTACTTCTTTGAGGTAGTTTACCTATTACTCATTATTATTATTATTATTATTATTATTATTATTATTATTATTATTATTATTATTATTATTATTATTATTATTATTATTATTATTATTATTATTATAACATTATTATTATTATAAGAACTATATTATTATTATTTACAATATTACTATTATTATTATTATTATTATTATTATTATTATTATTATTATTATTATTATTATTATTATTATTATTATTACAATAAAAATTGTTATTTAAAATACATATATAAAAGTATACATATAGATATAAAAATATAAAAAAAATGAAATAATATATATAATAATATCTAACTTGTTCGATTACGAGTATATGTGTTAATATATGAATAAATGATATAGGTTCGTGAATCCGAGGCCAACCCTACGTTGTTCAGTTCCGTCGTATGCATATTTTTACTACAAAATATCATATAGTGAGTTCATTTACTCCCTTTTACTCTTTACAGTTTTGGGACTGAGAATACATGCACTGTTTTTATAACTGCTTTATTAAATACTTTTGAAATATATTTTGAACTGAGAATACATGAAATGCTTTTATAAATGTTTGACTCGATATGTCACAAGCAAAACATTCCTCGAATGAATTATTATGCAGACAGAAGTTCTGTGGATTATTATTGAATTAGTTGGACGTTATAATTGCCACTAATTGATGTGAATATTTTCCCCTTGATTATTATAGCTTGGTAACCTAAGAATTAGGAAACGGGTATGGCCCCTAATTCACGTGAATCCTAAAGGTAGCTACCAGGTTTAACACCCCCACCCAGAATGTTCACTACACGGAAGAGCTAGTGGGCGTGGTGTTTAGTACTTTGAAGTTTATATATTATACAGACGAGATGTTCTATTTTGGGGATATTATTTATGCTCATTATATGTTAAGGTCGGTTACCATGTTGAGAAATGAAAGCAAAGTGAATGTTATGTATCGAGAGAATAATTTTTATACACAGGTTATGTGTATTATTTTTGTGCACGATATATGTGTATTGTTATTAAATATCGTGAGGCAACCTAAGGGGGAGAAAAGGATAGGTATACTATATTTAAATCTCGTGGTCTATCAAAATGATGAATTTTATTATTTATGATAAACCTATGAACTCACCAACCTTTTGGTTGATACTTTAAAGCATGTTTATTCTCATGTATGAAAGAAATCTTCGCTGTACATTTGCTCATTTTAGAGATATTACTTGGAGTCATTCATGACATATTTCAAAAGACATTGCATTCGAGTCATTGAGTTCATCAAGATTATTATTAGGTCAATTATAGTTGGATGTATTATGAAATGGTATGCATGCCGTCAACTTTCGATGTAAAGAAAGTTTGTCTTTTAAAAACGAATGCAATGTTTGTAAAATGTATCATATAAAGGTCAAACACCTCACAATGAAATCAAGTATTGTGAATCGTTTATAATCAGTATGAACGGGTCCTTTCTTTTCGATTCCCGGAACTTAAATTTATGATTAAAATGGTGTTTTCAAGAAATCAAAATGTAAAAACTAATGTGTTCAGGTTGGTCTGACTTTGTGACCACTTTTGGAGTCTCTAGGGTGTACTAGTATGTTAGTATTGATGATTGGATGAACATTCCTGTTCGGGTCATAGAAATCCGAGCCACGGATCACCCGGTATGACTAAAACAAGTTTTTGATCGGATTAAAGTCCCAAGTTGAATTATGGCTGTCGGTCATGACTTGGGAACTGTTCTTGGGGTTTTCTTGAGTGCACTAATGTGTCGGGTGGTTTGGTTAGGTGAAGATATATATAAGACTCGCCGAAAACTGACACCCGGGGCTCAAGTTATGACCCGATGAACTTTTAATTAAAACTTATGGTTATAAAATGGAACTTATGATATAAATAATGATTTTCATTATTATTAAATTACTTATGATATAAATGTAATTATTTTTAAATTAAGACTTATGGTATATATATTTAATATATCATTTATTAATTACATTATGATTTAATTAAACTTATGATTAATAATACTTTTATTATTAATGAAAAATACTTATGGTAAGTATTAAACTTATGTTATGAGATTATTATAATAAGACTTATAATAAGGATTAATTAATTATTTAATTATTATAAGACTTAGTTATTATTTAATTATAATTTAATTATTAAATACTTATGGTTTAATAATTATAATTAAATACTTATGATATGATTAATAATTCATTATTATATAATAATACTTATGATATGATTAAATTTTTTTTATTAATTAATAATACTTATATTATGATTAGTATTTAATAAATTAATTAAATATTTATGTTATAATAATTATACCATTTAAACTTATGTTAACTTTAATAATTCAATTTAATTTAATTAAAGTTATATTATGACATAATTATACATATATGACTTTAGTTAACATTATAACTTATATTATTATTATAACTTATATTTAAAAATTAATATTGACTATGTTTGACCAAGGTTGACTTTTGAGTTGACTTTCGGTTAACTTTGACTTTCAGTTGACTTTTGTTGACTTTCTAATTAAGGAAACTTTCCTAAGTTATAAACTTTCCAAAAATAGAAACTTTCGAAATATGGAAACTTTCCAAAAATAGAAACTTTCCTAAATTAGAAACTTTCCTAAAATGGAAACTTTCCTAAAATGGAAACCTGCTAAAAATAGAAAGTACGTGCCCTTACGATGTCCTGATCAAACCAAAGCATATTGAGTGTTGTTCTATGTCTTCTTGCAATAAGTACTATAGCTATCAAACTAATACCTGCCCTAAGTTAGTTATTTATATCGACCTTGTAAGTAACTAGAGGGGGGTGAATAGTTACTTAATACGTTTTTAACAATTTTTCGATTGATCACCAAATTCAATTTTACTTTGATCAACCAACTCAACTCAAACTTGATGTGTGTAGTGTATATGTTCAAAATGCTAAATGAAGTAATGTAAAGAACATAGACATAAGGATTTATAGTGGTTCAGGTGGATGTTAACTAATCCACCATAATCCACTCCCCGATTACACTAATCGGGATTTGTTGCTTCACTAAGCACTTTTCTCCAAACCCGGTGGAGATCCGATTTACAAGTCTTCAATCTTTTTTAGTAGACAACAAACCTAATCTTTCTATCCCTTTAAAATATCTACTCCAACCTAGATCAACTTGTCTTCACCTTGGACAAGTATTAATCTCCAAATAAGATTAATCAACTTCCTAAGTCCCTTTAAGGAAGTAGATCACTAAGCTAGCCTATGCTTCCACTAATTGAAGTTACAAGACTTATACACTCTACAATGATGATCCTAACACAATACTAGGACACACATTACATTAAGTAAACTCGCAAGATAAATGATTTTGATTAGTAAGTTTACAACAACCCAATTCTATATCTATAAGATCATAGAATCTTCTCTTGCTTGATCACATTTGAGTAGTAGTTGATGCACTTGTGATCACTAGAGATAAGCCTTTGAAATGTGCAAGAGGGTCAGCTTCAAATGCTCTTAAATGTTTGCCTTTTATAGTGGGATTAAAAAAAAAGCCGTTGACACACGGTTGCCTAAACGGCTGACCGTGGTGCGACCGTGCGTGCTCCAGTCCAAAATTGGTATCCGTTGTATAGCCATTTGACTAAGATTTGAACACTACATTTTGGCACCTTTACTCCTTCTAGCACCTGCAAAAGAAACCAAACATCCTATACAAGTACTATATGCATTAAGTGTGTGAAATTTGGTCTTATTGCATGAAAGTGACTAATCATTCCAAAAGTGGCAAACCCAACATTCTTGGAGAAGTGTCTTGATTGATATTTAGGGAAATTTCAGTTTGGTTAAGACTTAGTTAGTCACATTAATGCTCTTGGTTCAATTCTAAAGGCTAGTCACTATATCATTAACTTCCTAGTTCCAATTAATCACAAGTCATGTTTCATTTGAGTTTAGTTAGGGATTAATTAAATAATGTCTCTATAAGATAATCATGAAGTTTGTGGAGACATTAAGGTTAAGTTATTCTTGAACAAGAAATCACACTTAGTTACTTAGACTAGACCAAATAGACAATTGACTATAGTTTCATTGTGAACCATTTTACACTTAATCTATTGGAGTAGGTTAGTTACTTGAATCCTAACTAATGAGCACATGGCAAACATATTAATCAAGTTGACAAGTTTATGAGTATTAAGCATTATTAGCAAGTAGCAAGTAATACTCACATAGCAAGAGATAGTTATTCTAGGATCAATCATATAGATATTTGCACAACTTATAATTCAAGCACTTAATAAGTTTAATGTGCAATATAACTCATTACATGATTAATGTGTAAGCACACATTAATGTCCAACACATGCACAAGGGAAGAGCAATTTCTAGTTGGGACTTGGTGACCATCCTAAATGTATCTAAGTGTGTTTTAGGATTACAAGTCATTTCTAGTTTAACCTTGAGTGCATTGTTCTTCATTTATCCTTAATTAATCACTAAGTCATTTCTAATAGCAATTATTGTTCTAGTGATATTGGCTTAAGTGTGTTGGTACTTGATGATCATACTAAGGATATCTAGATAAGAATTAAGATCACAAGTTGTTGATTAACACTTACGTGTTATGCCTAATCTTGGTTAATTTGTCATTAAGATATCATTAGGCGTAATTAATCACAATTAGTGTTTTTATGACCAAAACTCAATTGAGTATGGAGAAGGCATCTATTCTAAGCATGTTGAGAAAGGTTTCATGAATTATAGATGTCGGGAACTAGTCAAACTTTATTTGGTCAAAAACGGTGACAGAAGAAACTGCGGTCGCACTGCGGTTGACCGTGGTGGCGACCGTGCAACTTGTTTTCACAAAACTGCGTTGCAATTCAGTTTGGGGTTTCACGGTTGATTATGCGGTCGACCGTACCTCGATCGTGTGTTTACCTGAACTTTTAATTTCATTCTTTAACCTACGTTTGACTTAGTCATTTGCAAGATAAAGTATGGATTAGTGACCTTGCGTGTTTATGTTAAGATGTCAGTCATCACTTATGCGTATGTGTGTGTCATCATCAAAACATATTCTTTGGTTAATTATACTTAAGTTTATTGTTTAGTGTATTAACCCACATTCAACCAGCATTCTCCCCCTTTTTGATGATGACAAACATACAAGTAATGAGGGACATTTTGCTATAAATACACAAGTGTTAACAATCACGTGTATCCATCTTTCTCCCCCTTTTGTCGAATTAAAAAGGTTAGCTCCCCCTAGAACTATTCTCGCCCTTAGAACAAAACTCCCCCTTAAATTGTGCACGTTGGAAAAACATATATTAAAACATAACAAGCACGCATTTTATTAAAAGCAAGCACGAAATATAGTGATGCATATATGAAAATATTCATGGAGGGTACAGTGGATCAATCCTAAGATTGTTCTACATGTGATGAGATGTGCTTGGGTGTGATGAGCATTTTCTACTAACAAGATTGTTCAGAAAGCGTCGCAGGATCTTGTGAGTTCGACGATTTTGACGATGAAGGATGGACATTTGAGTGGAGGATAATAGTGCAATGAACTGGTCATCTTCCACACTATCATCAGATCCCGTAACACTCCAGGCAGGTGTGTTCTCTCCTTCTGTTTCTTCGTTAAAAGGTCGAACCGAATTGTAGTTGATTGGGAGGGAGGTTAGACCAACAGGATGTACGTTACGAACACACGGTTATGTGAAGAGCTTCGTTAAGTGTGCTCCATAGGGAAGACAGAGAGATTCATTGTACACCAATCCATTCATCCTTTTTGCCATGGATAGTGCCATGTTGACCTGAATTCGGTGTTGGAGACACCAGAGTAGTGAGGCTTCACAGGCAAGAACGTTTGTGGATAGTGTTTCCCCCTTGCAGTAGATATTGTAACTTATGACTTTAAGCCAAAGGTCAAACTTAGGCGCAAGATGATTTGCCTTAAGACCATCACTTTGGATTTCAATGTGATTGATTGGCCTTTGACATAAGTTGTTGATGATGTCACCTTTTGTGACAAATTCGGGAAGACAGAGGAAATATGGACTATAGGAGAAACATTCCACGCCTTCATCAGGAACATGCATAAATCTTCCAAAGTCCTTAAGAGACATGGAAAACCCTTTGTCAAACAACCGAAATTTGACGTTATTTGGGGGAGTGAATTCATAGTTAGCGTAGAATTCACGAATAAGAGTGGAGTGAATGGGACCTTTTAAGGTTAAGAATGAATCCCATTTTATGTAAGCAAAATTTTCAAGAAGCTCTTTCGAAAAATTCTCAATAGTGACCATACAACCTTCGTCAATTGGTCTAGTGCTAACTATTTGTCAGTTGCAGTTGATCACATCTCGTTCTTCTTGGTTATTAGGAAAGTGATTGTCAAAGGAGTCGGAAACTGAAGATGACAACTCAATCACAAAAGGATTGTTAGGAGAGTTGTTTGCTTGACTCATTTTGAGTGAGATGGTGTAGTGAGTTTTGCATCATAATCTTCTCAATTTAAAGGGAAAAAGATGAACCTTCATTTAACCTTTCATTCCCTTTTGGAGTAATTGAATCTTTTGAGAATTTTGATCATATTCAAGTATGCTAATTTGTGAATGATACTTTGAAACCAGATCCAATTAGTTTTGAGAGGTTCAATGTGCATTTATTTTTCCAGGAGAGAGAAGAAGAAGTGTCAGACACATACACAGTCGATGCTACGGTCGACCGTGTAGTTGACCGTGTGAGAACTGTTAGAAGCATAAATTAACTGACTTAAATTAAACAGATTCTAACCAAGAAATATTCAAATAGTCACACATTCAATTGTTACAAACAAGTTATTCAACCAACATTTTAACCTCTCTCACTTTCTTCACCTTCCAATTCTCACATCACTACTACTTCGACATGAAAATGCCTTTTTCACTTTCTTTAGTAGCCAACTGATCTTGGATTGATACTTCTTTATCTTAGCTTGATTTAAGTAGATTTGTCCAGCTTTTGAATCACGATCCAAGCCATAAAAAGGATCATTAGCTTCATCCGGAAACTGTTCTTCATCACTATCGGATATATCTTCCAAGTTGATTTGAGAGTTAGTCATGGCTTCATACACCCTTTTAATCTCATCAGAGTCATCTTCATCATCCCACCCCATCAATGTTAATGTATGATGATTAAATATTTGACAGGTTGGATTTATGCGAATGTCATCTGGTGCCTTTAATTTGACAAATAACTTCGTAAGATGCATTCCATAGAGAAGAGCTCTTGTTGAGTCCTTTGGCACATTGCTTATTCGTATGGCCATAAAGTATGCCATGTTTACTGGAATTTGCATTTTTAGGCACCAAAGAAGAGCCATCTGAACAGCATAAATATGTGAGCGATATTCCATTCTACAGTACACATTGTAGTCGATCACTGTGTTCCATATTCGGAACTTCTTTCACAGGTGTTTGCTCAACACTCCTCGATTTAGAATTTCTCCTCTCGGAGCATTGTCTTCACACAGTGTTCGAATAGCATCATCTTTATTGATGAAATCAGGAAGATAGGTCAGACTATGTCCTGTGTCGAAGAACCTTTCTCCATTTGCTGGAACATCTAGAAGTTTTCCAAAATCTTGCGGTGTTACTGTATTTCTTAAAGCTTTTAGCCTAAAGGTAACTGAACCGTTGGTATAGATGAAGTTAGAGTAAAAGTCTCGAACGAGTGATGGATAAATTGGTCCATCTAGATCAAGAAATGCGTTCTAGTTTAAATCTGAGAAAGGTACCACCATTTCAGGAAAATTTTTTGCTTCAATTCTCCTTCCTTCTACTATTGTTCGATCTTTCACTCTTTCTCTGTTAAGTGTTGATTGGTGTGGGCGAAAGTTAGATGAGCTTTCTCCTCGATTTGCCATTTTTTGCACATTGACACTTTTAATTAATTCAAAGTGCATAATTCAATTGTAGGCAACAAGTTTTGTAAACTTTAATTATCATCAATACTTAGACGATTTGATATTAATGTTCTTCACATTTTCACTCTTCATTAGTGTCAATGAGTTTGCAACTAGATTAGGATTTTCACAAAGTTCATATGTGTTTTAGACTTTTGAAATTATCATCAACACATGTTTTGACATTCAACATTATTACACTCAATTTGCAACAATGTCATTCATATCATATGAACAATGCTTCTATGAAAATCTAACCTAGATGTATAATGAACCCTAGAATTATCCAAAGTTAAATCAATGCATACAATAATCATTACTACAATCGTTTCTAAATTGTTCTTCAAGAACAATTTCAATTGTTTGCATCAATTTAGGTTTTGATTCATTCTAGTTAGGGTTTCTTCATAACTCTAATTCATCATACAAACACAATTGAATGTTAAGAAAGAAAGGATTAATCATACCGAAAGTAGGAATTGAAATTGAGGGAATGAGCGTTCTTCTCCGTGCGGTCGATCTCCTCAGCCGTGTGTAGGTGTGTGTGTTTTGAAGTGGGTTGAAAAGAAATAAAAGTGAGGGTTTAATTTAATTTAAAACAGAATCAGACCACACACGGTCGAAGCACGGTCGGCCGTGTAGATATTTTTCCACGCACAAGACAGGATTCTGCGGTTGAGTATATGGTCAGCCGTGGTGCTACCGTGGATCCTTCTGATCACTCGTTTCTTCACTTCTTCTTTCTTCGAACGCGTTTTGACAATTCTTAGGTTCTATAGAATACTTGAGGACAAGTTTTCTTTTCCTAACATTGAATGATTACATCATCCTGATGTTTAATCATCAATGATACGTAATATACTATATCTATATGTATATATATATTTATATTCAATCACACATAGTATACACAAAACGCATCAATCTAGTATTTAGCATGCAATACATGTTTTCACATAAACACACAATCCTAAGGCAAGTAAGCTTCCTACACTTGATCTTTTAAAATCATTTTTCAAAAATAATTTGCATTTGTAAGAAAAACCTTTCTTTTATACAAAGTCTTTTGAGAAGGTTATTCTCATTGGCATTTTGATCATTGATTTTAATTGATTTTAAGATTACCCAATTCTTTACTTATCCCTGCCATGGAATTGCTAGCTTGGTCCATTTTTCCCATGTTTTCAATTTACCTAATAATAAACAATGAGCTTTGATTACAAGATTTGTATTTGCTAGAGTCGTGACATACATTCATTTCATGTTTACCTCTTGATGAATCACAAATAGTTATCCATTCAAGTTTTCTTTTCAAAGAGTTATTTTCATCAATTAAAATTTTGTTAACTTGTCTAACTTTGTGTAATTCTTTTTCCAAAAGTTTTACTTTGTCACGACTACTATCATACACAAATTTAATAGTCTTGTAATCATCTAACAATTCTTCATAATTAGAAGGATAGAATACATGTACCTCATTGCAATCCATGCTTGAGACATCTTCTTCTTTGAATGGAGATTTAACCTCTTATTCACTTTGACCATCTTGATCCACATCATTCCAAGAACTCATGAGACAAAAGTCTTCATCTTCATTCAACCCTTTTGCTTGAAAATCACCAACCCTTTCCAAACCCTTCTCTATTCCTTTACCCTTTAAACTCCTAGAGTTTAAATCTTCTTGAGAACATAGTGAGCCCCAACATTCTTTTGCACTTTCACATGAGATTTTCTTTAATCTTTCTTCACTAGGAAAAATTCCATGAAGTAGTGAAGTTGCATCAAATTGTTTCAAAACATCATTGTTTTGAAAATTTGACTTCACTAGTCTTAAACTAGCTTGTGGTACAAAGTCTCCTACTTTGATTATTCTCCACAAGTAGTAATCCTTGAAATTGAGATAAGACTCAAATCTTGATTTCCACACATCAATATTCATCTTATCAAAGATTGGTACTTCTTTCACCAATTCTTCCAAATATCCCATAGTTTGAGTTGATCCGAGAATCGTTGACTCAAGTTTTTTCACCAAACGAATTTTGACACTTTCGCGATCGTTTGTAGCGCAATGATTTGAACAACCTCTCTGATACCAATTGTAAGTAACTAGAGGGGGTGTGAATAGTTACTTACAACGTTTTTAACAACTTTTTGATTGATCACCAAATTCGATTTTACTTTGATCAACCAACTCAACTCAAACTTGATGTGTGTAGTGTATATGTTCAAAATGATAAATGAAGTAACGTAAAGAACATAGACACATGGATTTATAGTGGTTCGGGTGGATGTTAACTAATCTACCTTAATCCACTCCCCGATTACACTAATCGGGATTTGTTGCTTCACTAAGCACTTTTCTCCAAACCCGGTGGAGATCCGATTTACAAGTCTTCAATCTTCTTTAGTAGACAACAAACCTAATCTTTCTATCCCTTTGAAAGATCAACTCCAACCTAGATTAACTTGTCTTCACCTTGTACAAGAATTAATCTCCAAATAAGATTAATCAACTTTCTAAGTCCCTTTAAGGAAGTATATCACTAAGCTAGCCTATGCTTCCACTAATTGAAGTTACACGACTTATACACTCTGCAATGATGATCCTAACACAATACTAGGACACACATTACATTAAGTAAACTCACTAGATAAATGATTTTGATTAGTAAGTTTACAACAACTCAATTCTATATCTATAAGATCATAGAATCTTCTCTTGCTTGATCACATTTGAGTAGTAGTTGATGCACTTGTGATCACTAGAGATAAGCCTTAAATGTGCAAGAGGGTCAGCTTCAAATGCTCTTAAATGTTTGCCTTTTATAGTGGGATTCAAAAAAAAAAAGCCGTTGACACACGGTTGCCTGCGCGGTCGATCGTGGTGCGACCGTGCGTGCTCCAGTCCAAAATTGGTATCCGTTGTATAGCCGTTTGACTCAAATTTGAACACTACATTTTGGCACCTTTACTCCTTCTAGCACCTGCAAAAGAAACCAAACATCCTATACAAGTACTATATGCATTAAGTGTGTGAGATTTGGTCTTATTGAATGAAAGTGACTAATCATTCCAGAAGTGGCAAACTCAACATTCTTGGAGAAGTGTCTTGATTGATATTTAGGGAAATTTCAGTTTGGTCAAGACTTAGTTAGTCACATTAATGCTCTTGGTTCATTTCTAAAGGCTAGTCACTATATAATTAACTTCCTAGTTCCGATTAATCACAAGACATGTTTCATTTGAGTTTAGTTAGGGATTAATTGAATAATGTCTCTATAAGATAATCATGAAGTAGGTAGAGACATTAAAGTTAACTTATTCTTGAACAAGCAATCACACTTAGTTACTTAGACTAGACCAAATAGATAATTGACTATAGTTTCATTGTGAACCATTTTACACTTAATCTATTGGAGTAGGTTAGTTACTTGAATCCTAACTAATGAGCACATGGCAAACATATTAATCAAGTTGACAAGTTTATGAGTATTAAGCATTATTAGGAAGTAGCAAGTAATACTCACATAACAAGAGATAGTTATTCTAGGATCAATCATATAGATATTTGTACAACTTATAATTCAAGCACTTAATAAGTTTAATGTGCAATATAACTCATTACATGATTAATGTGTAAGCACACATTAATGTCCAACACATGCACAAGGGAAGAGCAATTTCTAGTTGGGACTTGGTGACCATCCTAAATGTATCTAAGTGTGTTTTAGGATTACAAGTCATTTCTAGTTTAACCTTGAGAGCATTGTTTTTCATTTAGCCTTAATTAATCACTAAGTCATTTCTAATAGCAATTATTGTTCTAGTGATATTGGCTTAAGTGTGTTGGTACTTGATGATCATACTAAGGATATCTAGATAAGAATTAAGATCACAAGTTATTGATTAACACTTATGTGTTATGCCTAATCTTAGTTAATTTGTCATTAAGATGTCATTAGGCGTAATTAATCACAATTAGTGTTTTTATGACCAAAACTAAATTGAGTATGGAGAAGGCATCTATTCTAAGCATGTTGAGAAAGGTTTCATGAATTATAGATGTCGGGAACTAGTCAAACTTTATTTGGTCAAAAACGGTGATAGAAGAAACTACGGTCGCACAGCAGTTGACCGTGGTGGCGACCGTGCAACTTGTTTTCACAAAACTGCATTGCAATTCAGTTTGGGGTTTTACGGTTGACTATGCGGTCGATCGTACCTCGACCGTGTGTTTACCTGAACTTTTAATTTCTTTCTTTAACCTATGTTTGACTTGGTCGTTTGCAAGATAAAGTATGAATTAGTGACCTCGCGTGTTTTATGTTAAGATGTCAATCATCACTTATGCGTATGTGTGTGTCATCATCAAAACATATTCTTTGGTTAATTACACTTTGGTTAATTATACTTAAGTTTATTGTTTAGTGTATTAACCCACATTCAACCAACAGACCTGCTTTATTTATAGGTCGGCGCTGTGATCATTCTTGATCACTTTACTTCTTTTGCTGTTCTCTTTTTGTGTGGTTACTTCATTTTCGTTAAGGTGAGTTATAGTCCCGTTTTTCATACTTTTTAAAGTATTTTTGAGATGTGGTTACATGCATTTTTGTTTTACGTTTAGACACAAGTGGCAATTAAATTTAAATTATTCATTATGAGTTGAACGAAAATATTCTCTAGTCTGGTAACTGTAATCACTGGTTTGTACTGGTGAACGTGAATCTTATGGATAGATCTATAGGGCTTGACAGCCCCATTTCGAGCTAGTCGCGCTAGCAATTTATAATCGGAATGTATTAGTACTTCGTATTTATTTGAAGATACACCTGTTCAGTATATATATTGTGTTTGGTAAGGGTACGGAAATGGTTAAGTGGTTACCAGGTGACTCATTGATAATGGAATAATATTTTATGGTTTTCTAACATTTTTAAATCTTGTGGTCTAAAGTTTATACGTTTATTTAAACCTATAATTCACTCAACATTTTTTGTTGACAGTTTACTCACATGTTTTCACAGGTACTTGATTTGTTTGGTGCTTCCGCTGTGTTAGAAGTGTCTGCATGCATTTGGGCAGATTTTATTAAACGTTTTACGAAACATTGAACTTGCATTCTCTTTTGGATTATTAAATTGTGGGTATTTGATTGACAATGTTTTATGTCAATTTTGGTTATTTAATATGTTGAGTTTGTTTAAACTACATATTTTGGTAAATTCTCTTTTTGGGAAACTTTTTGAATAAAAGAATGCAATGTTGTTTATTAAATTTATTTAAAGTTCGATCAAGCTGTGGGATCAAGTGACGGAGCCGTTAAGTGTACTTAACGGGGCCATCAAAGTGATTCTCGCCCATCGTTTGATTTGTCCCCTGCTTATGCTTTTATTATTAATTTTGATTTTGATTGATATTATTATGCTTTTATTAGCGAATAAATGAATTAAATCAGGTAGAAATAGATCGTTTTTTTTAACCAAAATAAGATTTGTTCAATGTAAGCTTATGTCCTAATTACTATATCGATTGAGGTCTCTGTATTTTTTTAATAGATCAGAACAATAGAAACACAGATTACATTAGTATATCGGGATTACTAATCTGTTCTCAATTGTGTATATTATCTGTTAAAAGTTCGATTTGGATGTTTATCGTTTTGAAAAATTAATCAAAATCCGATGATATATCATCTATTCTTCTATTGTTTGTTGTTCTTGCTTGAACTGCATCGGTTTTATTTTCATATATAGAAGTATACTTTTGTTCTTAGATGGTAATAGACATAAAAAGACTGAAAGTATACCTCTTTTTAATTTATCAGATACAAACTATGTTTTCATACAAACTATGTTTTCATACGTTTCTTTTAATGCTTTTATGTTTGTTTGTCATTCAGGCAGGAGACTATATTATAAGTAGGGTTGTCCTTTTTTCTTACTCTTTTATACATCACAATGAGATACCTCACAATGCTCTGTCACCGTGGAAACTTGAATGATAAAGAAGGCCATTACATGTCCGTCACCATCAAAACACACGGGGTCTTCAACTGATGAGTTAAATTTGGAGGATTTGTTGCGAGCTTCTGCGGAAGTGCTTGGGAAAGGGACGTTTGTGACTGCATATAAAGCATTGTTGGAGGCTAGAATTATGGTTGTCGTCAGGAGATTGAGAGATGTTACGGTTTTGGAGGCCAGAGTTTAGGGAGAAGATTGAATTTTTGGGTGCAATGGACCATGAGAATCTGGTTCCACCGAGGGCTTATTATTACAGTAGAGGAGAGAAGCTTCTTGCGTATGATTACATTCCAACAGGAAGCCTTTCTGCACTTCTTCGTGGTTTGCTATTCGATTCCCTTATATTTAATAATGTTAATTTGTAGTGCTTGCATCTATCTTTTTATTGTTAATATGTAAACTAATTATCATAGTAATACAAAAGCAAAGTTTACGTGTTTTAGATACTAATAGCTGAAAGTTGTGGCAGCGCTTAAACGTTTTTAAAGTAATTTTTGCAACCCGAGAATGCTCTTATTACGTGTTTAAAGTCTGATAGTTGAGCCTTTGAATAATAATAACTATAAAAATAAGTGTAATGATTGTTACATTTTGTGAGTGTTTGAACAACTTACCAGCATCTATGTATATTATAAGAACATATAATGGCTAAAGATGCCATTCACTTATTTTGTTGTACTAATCATCTTCTTTTGACAATTTGTTTTTATCTATGTAGCTTGTCGATGTTTGGAGACGTATTCTATAGAAATATCCATTGCAATAGGAAATTTAATTTTCAACAATTGAAGTGGACAATTCAATGTAAATAATGATTCCCTTCTTGTAAATCTAATTCCTTTTGGGGAATATTTGGTTTAACCTATTTGAGGATTATGGATTTACTCAGAAATTTTGTGGGTTTTGAAAAATGTATTTTATTGTTATACAACAACATTACCCAATCCCGCACATGGGTTGTTTTGAAGCTTAGTTTCGAGAAGAAGATGATGATGGGTTACGATTGGGATGTTAATTGGGAGCGCGATTGAAATAAAGGTTTTAGATGGGTAATAAAAGGAGATCATTGTTAAGAATGGATTTATTAGCTAATAGTGATAGAGGATGATTATAAGGTATTAGATCAAAGGGTATTAGGGTGTAATTTTTTTTTATCTAAGGGTTGTTAAGGGGGATTTAAAAATCTTTATTTCTTAATAAGAAATAAACACAGGGTTACCTAAAAATCATTATAACGCCTTTAATTTTTAGTCTTTACATATACCTAAAAATAAGAAATAAGTTGGAGTTGGGGTACCTTTTTGTGCCATTTATACCGTGCATTATAGATATAATTTGGACCCGCTTGACATATTTCCATTTATTCCTTACAGCCCATGTTTTCCAGCCATCTTCTAGAATAAGTACGAATTCCAAATAACATTTCCAAGGCTTCAGATGCAGCTGTTGATTCTGGTTTAGCAGAAATAGGAGGTTTTAGATGCAGAGTCAACACCATCTATTCACTTCTTTTGACCAGGAGCAACACTAAAACCACTATGCAGGGTCCTTATCTCAGCATCAGCCTCTATACGTATGGTCCTTACCGAAAATTTACGGTTTAGTGTTTAGGGTTTAGAATTTAGGATTTAGTTTTAAGAATTTATGGTATAGAGTTTAGGGTTTTATGCTTTATGGTTTATGGTTTAGGGTTTAGTGTTTAGGATTTAGATATAGGGTTTAAGGTTTAGGGTTTAGTGTATAAGGTTTAGTTTATACGGTTTAGGTTTATGGTTTAGGGTTTAGATTTCAGAATTTATGGTTTAGGGTTTAGATTTCAAAATTTATGGTTTAGGGTTTAGGGTATAGGGTTTAAGATTAAGGGTTCGTGGTTTAGGGTTTAGGATTGATTTAGGGTTTAGGGTTTAGATATAGGGTTTAGGGTTTAGAGTTTAGTGTATAGGGTTTAGGGTTTAGTGTTTAGGTTTTATGGTTTAGACTTTAAGGTTTAAGGTTTAGAATTTATGGTTTAAGGTGTAGGATATAGGGTTTAGGGCTTAAGGTTTTATTTATACAATTTATGGTTTAGAGTATAGATATAGGGTTTAGGGTTTATGGTTTAGTGTATAGTGTTTGGGGTATATGCGTTGGGTTTAGGGTTTAGAGTTTAGGTAAGAATGTATCTGGTTCCTTTTTTCTTTCGTTAGTGAAGCCACATTTTTCTAAAAGGAATTGGAGTTTGTGGTTTAGAGTTTAGAGTTTAGGGTTTAAGGTTAAGGGTTGGTGGTTTTGGGTTTATGGTTGATTTAGCATTTAGGGTTTAGGATTAGGGTTTATATATAGGGTTTAGGGTTTAGAGTTTAGTATATAGGGTTTAGGGTTTAGTGTTTAAGGTTTATGGTTTAGACCTTAATGTTTAAGGTTTAGATTTTAGAATTTATGGTTTCAGGTTTATGATGTAGGGTTTCGGCTTTAGGGTTTTGTTTTTACAATTTACGGTTTAGAGTATAGATATAGGGTTTAGGTTTAGTGTATAGGATTTAGGTTTAGGTTTAGGTTTAGGGTTAGGGTTTATAGTATTTCGTGGATAGTTTTGATCCGACCCGTATTAAACTGGCGGTAAAAGAAAAAGGCATTATATATTTTGTATTCACAAGCAAAAAATCTCTTCACCTGCTACCATTAATTTATTTACAAAATCCTCTCAACTACCAGCCTTTCCACCATGATGAAATTAGGTTTGTCTGTTTTCTTGATCACCACTTAAGTTAGTTTACAATTATCGACACACTTTGTATTGATAATAGGGTATATCGATATCAAAACCTGATGAATTTGGCTTAGGGTTTATCATCAAAGGCTTTTATTTAAAAAATTTTAAAATCAACCAATGGATCTGCACTTTATATGGATTTATTCTTTATTTGCACATAAATCTATTTAATCTCATTTTTTAATGAGTGATTAGTATCAGTCTTTTCAGTCACACGTTCCTACATGTAGGTGTGATGTTGTGAACTATGTTGTAGATTAAAGTTCATATCAACTGTTCAGTTTCCATATTGCATGTCTATATATTCTTTAATTATGTGCATAATTTTACCAGTGTTGATGCTTAGGGTTTATATGCCAACAATTTGTATAGTGCACTTTAGAGCTAAAAACCAAATTGATTTTACTCAGGGTTTATAATAACAACATATATTTTTTTTACCACTTTTTAATGAACCAATTGATCTGCACTCTAAAATCAATTTGTGTATTTGCTTGGACATAAATGGATTGAATCTCACAAATGAACACATGGACGATGCCAACACCAATGATATTGCTTAGGCTTAATATGCAAACAAATTATATAGTGCCCTTTAAAGCTGGATTACTAACTGATTTTGCTTAGGGTTTATAATAACAACATATTTTAGTCAACACTTTTAAATGAACCAATCGATCTGCGCCCTTAATGCAACTTATGTTCTTTTTAAGCACATAAATTGATTGAATCTCAACACATGTAATGGCTTGAAGATCCACACGATGAACGTAATTATTGATTAAAACAGTAACCTTTTTCGATTAATATTTTATTTTATAATAACTTATACCTGAAGTCATTTGCATTTTCATTTGTATTAAATGTGTGGTTTTTTATAATTGTTAACTTTGTTTCAATTTTTAACAAGTGGTTATAGAAGTCTTCATCAATTAAAAACTTTTCTAATGCTTAGGCTTTATATGCCAACACCTTTAATTATTTTTTAGCTTTAAAGTTGACCAATACATGTCCACTTTAGTATCATACAATATTGTTTGTATACATTTAATTTCAGTTCAATTTTTACTTCATATATTGGGTGTGTAACAATTGTTTCCTTAAGTACAGAATTTACTGCTCAGACTTCTCAGCCAACCAAATGGGAAACGGTATTGACTTCTCATGGTGTATTGATTTCACACAAGAGACATTTGGAAGACACTGAACTATTTGATGATAGTTCGGATGTTGTAGAAATTAGTAAATCCAAATTTCTCAACGCCACCACAAATCCCGATGCATCCGATCATACAAGTCTAAATATTAAAGAACAACTCGCTGATGATGAAAGACTCCACTCTTGGACCAGCGGTCATACTACGTACGTTTTCTTAAAGATCCAAGGAGAAAATGTTTGGGTGAGATAATTTTATTTTCATACAGAATATACTTTGCCAAATATGATTTGACCATTCTTAGGTCACATTCATAAGTACATTTGAGAATATATTTTTTTAACATATTATTGACAAATGTTTATGAACTGTTTAATGATTAAAATATGAAAGTGATTTACAAAAAGAGCTTCAAAAACTACCTGAACTACGAAGTAATTGTGACTATGAGTGTCTCGATCTGAATGACAAAACTCATATATAGGGTTTGAAGCAAGAAAAAAGATCAAAGAAAAAGTATGTTTCTAAAGGGTGGCTAAAGTTCATAACTGTAAATGGGTATGTTCAGGACGACAAGTGTTTGATTGCATTCCTGCGTGATGAACGTAGGTTCATCATGGTCCTAGATGGAACTCATCCGGTGTAACAGTTTGTTTCGGTATCAAAGTCTTTTGATTCTGCAGGTTATCTGTTAGTTTGTGCAGAAGTGTTAATGAATATGTTGAATGATGTATGTATGGATTTAGTTTCTTTCTATATGGATGTTTATCCATGTAATTATTAAACACTTTAAGATGTAACTTATGGTAGCGTAGTAACCATTGAATACTTTGGCATGTAATTGAACTTTATGATATGTCAATCGATGAATGATGATAATTTTGATATGCTACAAATGTTATGATGAAACACAAATTGCAACTAAACAACTAAAATGTATGATCTTATGTTTGTATAATTTTATTCTTCTGTATATTACAACAAAATGCCAATATAAATATGTTTCAAATAGTTTTCTTATGGACAAATCAACTGGTCATCTTCTATTGTTAAATTGTTTGAATAACCAAATTCAAACAAAAAAAAAAAAACAAATACAATATAATATGGTATTAATAAATGATTTAACCCTTCAAAAACCCCGCGAAATCGCGGGTCTTTAACTAGTATATATATTGTAATTGTTAAAGACTGATATTGACAAATAAATAAGAAACGAGTATGATAAACAAAACAATTTAACATGTAAAACCTTCAATTAAATGGAAGTAAAAAATAACGGGGAAAGATCAACAAGTAACTAAATCAAATACGATTACAATAGAACTTTCGGAAATGTATAGGCTGCACGAAAGTAGTGTACGAGATCAAGTATGATCTCAATTTAGAGAAAACGTGAATGTAAGGTATTGAATTGTATGTATATATCGACTAGGATGTGCATATTTATAGACATACATAATAGCTAAATAAGAAAACACGAATCCTTCGAGAACAATCCAATTCTATGCTTTGGGAACAAACCAAACACGAAGTTGTATGGAAACTTTCTTTGTCATAGGGAACACATTTTTTTCCTGCTTGAGGAACATGTTTTTTCTCCTTCCTTGAACTCACGTTTCCAACAATCTCCTCCCTGAGCCCAATGGTATAATTTCAAATGTTGATGTTTTCGCACCCCAAAGGGTATTAAACTTGAATGATACCAATTATGTCCAGACAGTAATGGAACTTAGTTGGTGGTAGTACTTTTGTAAGCTTATCATATGGGTTCTCGCTTGTATGAATCTTTCTGACCATTATTTCACATTTTTTAACTATATCTCGAACAAAATGGTATCTCGAACAAAATGGTATCTAACTTCAATATGTTTGGTCTTGGAATGGAACTTGTGATTCTTCACTAGATGTACTACACTTTGATTGTCACAATAAACTATAAGAACATCTTGAGATAACCCCAAATCATTTACCATACCTTGAATCCATATAGCTTCTTTCACCCCTTCAGTAGTTGAGATGTACTCAGCTTCCGTTTTTGAGATTACCAACTTATAGCCGAACCAGAATGAGAAAATACATATGAGGACAAACATGTTCTCTTGTATAAGTCACCCCCATAATTAGAATCTGCACACCCCTGCACAACATGTTTAATTGCTCGATTCTTATCAAATAGTAAGCCAATGTTCCTTAAACTCGTTAAATACTGAAGTAGATTTTTAACCACTTCCCAATGGAGTTTTTCAGGATTATGCATACATATGCTTACAACGCTCATGGCGTGAGCTAAATCAGGATGAGTACACACCATTACATACATAAGACTCCCAACAGTGCTTGAATAAGGTACGGGTGACATCAGCAACTTTTTATCTTGCGATGATGGACACTGATCGTATCTTAGTTTAAAATGTGGAGCTAGAGGAACAGACACCAATTTAGAATTAATCATATTAAACCTTTCTAACACCTTTGAGATGTAATTTAATTGTGATAAATTGAGCTTACCATTTTTGCGAGCTCGTGTGATATCCGTGCCCAAAACTCGCTTAGTCGGCCTGAGATCTTTCATCTCAAATTCCTTGTTTAACTGATCATTTACGCTTGAGGATTCCAGTAGCATGTCGTCCACATAAAGGACGATAAATAGTAGATTCATCCAGAAATATCTTAAAATACACACAATCATCATAACTGCTGCGAAAATATTTTTGTTGTAAAATAAATGAGTCGAAACTTTTATACCATTGGCGGGACGATTGCTTTAATCCATAAAGAGACTTCTTGAATTTGCACACATAATGTTCATTTCCAGGAACTTCAAATCCATCTGGGTGCCTGATGTATATTACTTCCTCTAGTTGACCATGGAGGAAGGCAGTCTTAACATGTATTAAGCTCTAGATCTAGGAGAGTAACGATCGAGAGCATTATATGAATAGGTGTATGGCGTACCACGGGTGAGAATACCTCATTAAAATAGATACCTTCTCGTTGGTCGAAACCTCAGACTATAAAACATTCTTTGTATCTCTTACTCTCGACACCAGGTATTTCTTCGTTGATCTTGAACAGTGATAACTCATAAAACCTCACGTTTTTACCTCCGTTATATGTTCCATTTTGTAGACAATAAAAATATAAATTTGACTTGAAAATTATTTTTTATCAGTCATTTTTAAGATCTCAAAAAAGGGAATTGTGGGGAAATAATCAAAGAAAACGGACTTATCACGAAGAAACTAGAGCCAAAACAGTGAACGATCGAAAAATGCACTCCAGAACACATGTAACGGGACAAAACTAGACGATACCCACCAAAGGGTACTAGGATCAACACCTTGGCATGGTGTCGGGATCGGCACCTGGTGAGTGACTAGTATGGCAAGAATACCCCTCGGGACAGACACCTCATGGTGTCGGGACCGAGGCTTACCCAAAATGGCCGAGACCAAGCCTATCCGGACCAAGGGGTCCCCTAACGAGGCCTAGAGGCCACCTATCGAGACCGAGGGAGAAAGACAGAAATGATGCTGGGATCGAGGGCCACATGCGTGATACCGACCGGTACTACCAAATATGCCATATTTATATTTAGCATCTTTATTTGTAATTAATTACTTTGTACTAATCTCTTTGATTAGTAATTAAGGAGGTTAAGCTAAAAAGTGCACTAGAGGGTCAGGTATTTGTATAAACGCTATCTTAGGTTTTAATCTAAGCAATTGTTTCTTTATTTATTCAAGCATGTTTCTATTTATTTATTTTTATTTTTCTTGTGATTTAATTGCCATGTTAGTTTAAATATCTGAGTGGTTGCTATGATTGATGTATGTATTAGAGTAGCAAATTATTAAATAGTACTGATCGAATGTAAATCCGTCCCAGGAACTAGATTCATGTTGAGTGCCAGGTGTGAGTGTTTAAGGACAATATGGTTTTAATTATTGGTCCAGTTTACCGTGGGTAACCCTCATTGAGATGATGATCTGCGAAAGGGTTATTAAGAACCTAGTCCACAATTGATGGAAATTGTCTTAATAATGGCACTAGGGTGGTTGCATAGGTTTTATGTTCAAAGAACATACCCGTTACCGTAATTTGGTTTCCTGAAAGCAAACGATAGTCGAGTAATATATAAAATGTGTTATGTCGAATGAATGAGGTTATGGTTGTATTTATAGTGAAACCCTAACCCTAGATACTCCTTAATTCGTTCTTTCCTGAATAATACCATAAATAACTGAGTTATTTTTAGGAAAGGATTGCATGTTATTAATGATAAGATCATCTAAGATCGTTTAAGTATGTGCCAAGCAAGGCTGTGTAACGCGCCATTTACTGTCATACGAGATTACTTATTATTGACATGCGCACATCACATGATATGCACGAGTGGCCTGCACATAGGTACACGTATCATTAAGTCCCTCAGTTTAATGTGATGCACACAAGCAAGGGCACAGGACATTAAACTCTACAAAATATAATATTGCCAAACGATAGCGTCCATAAAAACTAAAATAAAATATTCCTGGAAAAAACCAATTAAACAACACTCGCACGCTATTAGCATTAAATGTTGATCATATACTGTCAATCAAAGGTCTGCTAATGATGACGTTAATACAACGAGAATCAGTTAACAATGACAGCATGTCAAATCACAACTGCAAGGGTTTGCTATCGTGCACCATTCTATAATTAACGCCTGGGATTTTCTATCATGCACCATGTCTTTTCATTCCAACATGTTAAGATGGTGACACGTGTACGGTTAGCTATACGACTCCACGCGTTTGGAGCCCTAATTTCGTATTATAAATTAAAAACCTTTTTACCAAATTGGGTAAAAAATTCAAATTTTTTTCCCTTCTTCGCTCTCAATCTTTTCTGTTTTAGTTTCCAGTGACATCTAAACCATAAATGCAAGCCAATTTTCTTTTTCCGTTCACTCTATTTATTAATCATGTCGTCAACTTCATCAACACCAACGTTTTCATGTCCACTCCATTGCATCTACCATTGACCAAGTTTCAATTAAATGCATAACCGATTGGTATCCTCCGATCGTTGAATGTTCCCCCACCCTACCAGAGACAAATGAACGAGCCTACAAGCCACCCCAAAATATGATCGGTGTTTACGATCAAACTTTAGAAGTCGGTAATACTCGCATTCCACGCACCAATTTCTTTATGCGAGTCTTGTCGACGTACAACATAGGTTTAAGTCAACTTCACCCATACAGTGTTGCTCGTTTGTCCCTTTTAGAGATGTGGTACTGGGAGAATGATCGAGAACCGTCGTTAAATGTTTTCCAAAACTTTTTACAGTACCAAATAAGCGAACACGATTGGTACAATTTTTGTGACCGTGTTTCATTTACTGCTTGTATGAAAAAGGGTTTGCAGAGTTCCTGGAAAGACACCTTTTATTTTGTTAACAACAAGTTTGTTCTTCTTCGATGGAACATGGTTCAAACATATCTTTAATCAAACCCCCTTCTATGAACCCATTGAACAATAATTGTTCAATCTTTGTGCTGGCTGAAATCTCCCGTTGAGTATCTATCCAAACGAGTTGATTTATCTCACTTGTATAACATATTTCATCTTTCTAGCAATTCGATAGTTTTCGTAAAGTCATTGTCCTTAGAGGAAAGAGTATAATTTTTTATTTTCTTAAATCATCTATAATAAATGATTAACTGTTGTGCATGCTATCTAATATGTGCCTTTTATCCAGAGATGAAGGTTTAAGAGTGCATTTTCGAGGAGAATTTCAAAGGCTATACAATCAAAAAAAGAAGCTGTTGATGAAAATGTCTGTGTAAATGCTGTGGAGGATCCCAACAACATTAATGCGAAGGAGGAAATGCCCCTGAAGCGCAGGGCTTCTGTGCGGCTAAATTTTGACGACCCGGAAATTTTCGACCAAATTTAAACTTAATCTTTATATTATTCCGACACGATAAGCAAAGTTTGTTAAGTTGAATCTCAAAAATTTTAAACTATGTTCATACATTCATTTAACCTCGACCAGATTCTAACGATTCACGAACCATTATATAATTGGATATGAATATATATGTATATATATTATAACTTGAAAACATTAACAAAGTATTAGATGTATAATACTTTACATGAACGTAATTGTTTCAATATATGTTTAATATATCTATCGACAGAATTAAAGATAATATCAAATGATTGAATTATCAGATACATTGTGATATGATTACGGGTCTCTGTTGTGAGGTCCACTGTGATTTAAGAAACCTATTTCTTTTTAACGGTATTCGGAATAAATAGTAAAGTGATTTACAAGTAAGAACAAATGTGTCAATTAACAGGAACTAGACAAGAGTTAGTGGATATTCTTGCTTGATTTCCAATACATGCTTTGCTATATTTCACTCGTGACTTTTGTTAAGATAACAATTTAGTTTTCATATTATTTAATGTGAAAGTGAAATTAGGGAATATAGATAACTTAGAAAATAGATATCGACAAGTTAAGTAAATCGACGTTTTACATTAAAATGATTTCATACGTTTAAATTATCCTTTAGGCTTAACCCTTCGAATAAACTGTAAATTTAAAAATATAAACCGTATTACTCTATATGTGGTTTTACTTTCTTAAATGAAAACGTTTTATGATATAACAATTTATAGTAAAAACTTTTAATGATTTTGAATATAAGTAGTTTTGAAAAAAGTATAAATTATATCGTAAATAAAGATTTCAATATATATATATTTTTATACAAATTTCTAAACGATAATATATATTCTATGACGTGAAAAAATATAATATTATTTAGTTATATAACAAATTGAGTATACTTATCCTTCTTATATTAAAGATTTTTAATTAATATATTTTAATAAATAATGAGACGATGATTTATAGAAGCAAATGATCAAAATGCTTGAACGTTCAAGTTACACTTCGAGTGATATAGTTTAATTATGAATAAGTCTAATTATTGATA
This sequence comes from Rutidosis leptorrhynchoides, assembly GCF_046630445.1. NCBI lineage: Eukaryota > Viridiplantae > Streptophyta > Magnoliopsida > Asterales > Asteraceae > Rutidosis > Rutidosis leptorrhynchoides. The sequence continues at coordinate 213,437,913 of NC_092338.1, read as the reverse complement.
TAGTTACACGTCGCGAAACGTTAAGTGCTAGTTTTCTACGCATACGAAACGTCGTTCGAAAAACCAGAACCGGGACATTAGTCGAGTAACAACGTATAAGTCATTGGAACAAAAGTTACGAGTTAACTATGCTCGAGAATATAATATATATATATATATATATATATATATATATATATATATATATATATATATATATAATTATATAAATTTAATATATATATATATATATATATATATATATATATATATATAATAGAAACCGTCTGCAGGAAGGGGTTAAGCGAGTGTGAACTGGAAGGGATGGCTCCGGATCGCGGGCCTGTTTCCCTTTATCCCTCCGTGATCGCGGCGATGGTGGGGATCAAACTGGGTCTATAAAAGCTCGATCATTCTGCTCGATTCATCCATATATTTAATCTATCTCTCTCGTATATATATATATATATATATATATATATATATATATATATATATATATATATATATATATATATATATATATATATATATTATTAAGATTAATATTTTTATTAATTGTATTATTATTAGTAGTATTATTGTTCGTATTATACATAAAATACTTCGACAAGGTTATGGGCGAGTTATTTCAAAACTGGTTTTAGAGTGGGATAGAGCTAAGGAAATTATGGGTTATAGCTGTGGTGGTTATGGGTATGGTTCGGGGGTATTGCTCGTGAGGTTAACCTAGCATTTATCATCTCCGTTGCGTCTATGTACTTTCCTGTAATATTAAATCACAATATTGATACGTGAGCATTCGTATCTTATCTTTTATATATATTAATAGTGTATCCCTGACTAGTGCTCGAGTATATATGATTATGCATGCTTGTATGTTTAACACTGTCGTTAAATAGTTTATGATAAATCACGAATTTGATACATATGCTACTGAGAGAAGGTATATGATATGCATGCCGTTGAAAAGCTGGCGAAAAATTAATAACTTTTCATTTAAAAATCATGTGGTTTCGATGAACGGATTAAAAGATATGGTCAACTGAATTATCATTAATTCTATTATTATTATTATTATTATTATTATTATTATTATTATTATTATTATTATATTATTATTATTATTATTATTATTATTATTATTATTATTATTATTATTATTATTATTATTATTATTATTATTATTATTATTATTATTATTATTATTATCGTTGTTATGGTTATCGTCATTATTATTATTATCTAATAATTATTATTATTATTATCATTATCGATATCAATATAAGTATTATCATTAAAATTGTTATTATTATTATTAACACTATCATTATTATCACTAAGGTTATTATTATTATTATTATTATTATTATTATTATTATTATTATTATTATTATTATTATTATTATTATTATTATTACTACTACTACTACTATCATTATAATAATTATTAGTATTATCATTAATATTATTATAATTATTATTATTAGTATCATTATCATTAAAACTAATATTAGTATCATCTAATTATTATGATTACTATTATTATCATTATTATATATGCGATATAAAAGATGACTAAAAGCTATCGATTAGGAAATAATAAGTATAAGTATCATGATGAAATTAAAATATTGTAAGATATTAATTTAGATAAAAATATCGTTTTCATTTTTTTTATCATTATTATTATTATTATTAAAAGTATCATTAATATTAAAACTATCATTTTTATTAAAATTATCATTTTTAATAGAAATATCATTATTATTATAAAATATCATTATTATTATCATTTTAGTATTATTATTATTAAAAATTATCATTTTGAATAGAATTATTATTTTTATTAAAGTTAATATTAAAAAGTATCATTATCATGATTAGAATTATCATTTTATTATAATTAATATCATCATTAGTAAATATAAATATTGTTATTATTATTATTAGTAGAATAATAATAATTATTATTATAATTATAATTATAATTATTATTACAAAATAATACAACTTTTACTCATTATTATTATTATCAATATTATTTTATCAAATAAATATGTAATACAAAGATATTTTTACCACACGTAATATAATTACATTAATAATACATACCACTATATTTTTATAATATTAATTGAACTTTATAAATTTTATTACTTGAGATATATAAAAGTATATTTTTATCATATATAAATTTTAATATAAATTTTTATTAATAAATGACTTGTATTATTTACTCTAATAAAATCTAATAAATATATTCAAATATATAAAACGGATATATAATAAACATGTATAGATTTTGGAAGTCATTTTGGGTCAAGTTGACTTTTGTTGACTTTTGCATATCGGTCTCGAGCATTAGGATTGTGATACACTACGACTTGACCTAAATTGTTAGATATTGACCAACATATAAATATATATACTTAATATAGGTTCGTAAATCCGAGGCCAACCCTGCACTTGTTTAGTGCCGTCATTTGCATTATTGCTACGAAATACAGTATTGTGAGTTCATTTGATCCCTTTTTATTAGATGCTTTTGCAATATATATTTTTAGGACTGAGAATACATAAAATGCTTTTATAAATGTTTGACAAGATAGACATAAGTAAAACATTCCTCTAATGAATTAGTTGGACGTTATAGTTGCCACTAATTGACGTGAATATTTCCCCTGATTATTATAGCTTGGTAACCTAAGAATTAGTTGGACGTTATAATTGCCACTAATTGACGTGAATCCTAAAGGTAGCTACCGGGTTTAACACCCCCACCCAGAATGTTCACTAGACAGTAGAGCTAGTGGGGCATTTCAGTTGGTATCAGAGCGGTGATATTAGCGAACCATGTCTTGCATTAGTGTGTCTAACGAATAGTTATTAAGATGCATTAATAAGTCTGGACTTCGACCGTGTCTGCAAGTCAAATGTTTTGCTTTTCATTGGGGATGGGTTCGCAGTCTACTTAATCATTGGAGACAAGAAGAAGGCGATCTCTTCCATCCACCACATTTCCCTCTTGGCGAAGAACCTGAAGCACTTATCGACGAACCTGTCCGAAACACCATTTTCTCTCTCATTTCCAGAGTATCTCGTCATGATTATAAACTATCTCAAATTCTAGATCTTATTCATCAGCTCATCCGAACCGCCAATTATCCCGGTATAATAGAAGAAGTCAATGAGCTTCGCGCTCGGGTAGTAGCTTTGGAGAATATGGTGCAAAGGTTACAAGCACCAGCAGCATCACCAATACCAACAGTACCATTACCACCACCAACAACAACCACACCCCAAGCTTCAGCATCAAAAACTGTCCCACGAGCATCAATGTCATACACACCATAGATACTAAGGGGTACCAACAATAATAATCGAATAAATATTAATTCATAACTTCATTGGAGAAACATTCTGCGGCAATTATGTAATCTCTAAAGTCTTAGAGATTATCTATTCTAGCCTTAACCATAAATCAGATGAGTGGACAAAAATGATAGAAGGAAGAGTAGAAACCCTGACAAGAATGGTGTGTGATTTACAAGTTAGACTTGTTATACAAGCACCACCGGTGATACCATCAGCATCACCATCAGTATCACCAACACCAACAACTCATGTAGCACCACAAGCTACACCAGCTCCATAACCATCAACGATATCGACACCACAATCATCAATGGATATATTGAATCAACAAGTTATGAAGTATTAACTCATTTCCTCTGAAGAATTTATATGTATATTTATTATATATATGAGTTTTGAAAAAACAATAGATCTTTTCGTACCAAGTTATTACGTATGGATTTTAACCAGTAATTACTACTTGGTTAATTCATATTACTAATATGCTATGATGTATTTAACACCCCGCCAAATTATCATCTGACGGCGCGTTAATCAAGGTCCCACAGTTAACAGTTACGCCCTCTATATGAGACGTTTAAAGCAATCGCATTTAATTTTATTAAAAATTGACTTCAAAACATAAGTCAATAAACTCCAAAATAGAAACACTGTTGTGATCGTAACCACAAGCCAACAATATTTAAATAGTTACAAAAGTTTTAAATGCGAAAGTAATTAATGTTCTTTAAATAATATGCTGACTCCACGACCAGACCATGCAGCAAACACAACGGAAGTCTACCTCTTAAGGACCTGAGAATAAAACACGCAAAAACAGGTCAACAAATAATGTTGGTGAATCTACAGGTTTAAAGTAATGTAACAGTGTCTGAAAACAGTTATCAGAAAAATAGTTTAATTTCCTTGACCACGAGATTTTACAAGTACAACTCCAAGTTGCGAAACATTTGCATAATCTATGAGCACCTGAATACTAGCAATGACCCGAGTATAGAATCCACTATACCCGCCTTTACCTCATAAAATATTATACACTTGTTCAAGTGTCTTAATGTTCAAAGTAAATGCACCACAATTTTTATAGCGGGTGAGGTTGTCAACCTAACGGATCCGTCCATCTAAATTGTGCCTACACCGATGGTATTTAAAGTATTCAAGCTAGAGGCTTTTTGAACAAACTCAATATGCATATATAGTACTCGTGTCAATACAAAAGCATTTGATAATGTAAGTATAACAGCGTGTATTCTCATCCCTGAAAAACATGTAAAAAGCAGGACTGTAGACTCACCTTGAATAAAGCTTGGATTGAAAAGTGGACAAATAACTTGTATGGTTTAGTGCCGAGTAATGCAACCTAAGTATACGTATTCAGGTTGGTCAACATATATGTCTTAATCAAATGTGGTTTCATAGTGTAAGTTGTCTTATTGCTCGACTCGACGCTTTTCAAAGTAAAAGTCAACATATAGTCAACTAGATCATGCAAGTCAAACAAAGTCAGCCAAAGTCAAACCAAAAGTCAAACTTGGTCAATGAAAGGACCCGTTCATATACATTATAAACGATTCACAATAGTTGATTACATTGCGAGGTATTTGACCTCTATATGATACATTTTACAAACATTGCATTCGTTTTTAAAAGACAATCTTTCTTTACATCAAAAATTGACAGGCATGCATACCATTTCATAATATCCACTATCCAACTATAAATTGATTTAATAATAATCTTTGATGAACTCAATGACTCGAATGCAACGTTCTTCGAAATATGCTATGGAAGACTCCAAGTAATATCTTTAAAATGAGCAAATGCACAGCGGAAGATTTCTTTAACACCTGAGAATAAACATGCTTTAAAGTGTCAACCAAAAGGTTGGTGAGTTCATTAGTTTATCATAATCATTTATTTCCATCATTTTAATAGACCACAAGAATTTCATTTCCAGTTCTCATAAATATACGTCCCATGCATAGAGACAAAAAATAATCATTCATATGGTGAACACCTGGTAACCGACATTAACTAGATACATATAAGAATATCCCCTATCATTCCGGGATCCTCCTTCAGACATGATATAATTTCGAAGTACTAAAGCATCCGGTACTTTGGATGGGGTTTGTTAGGCCCAATAGATCTATCTTTAGGATTCGCGTCAATTAGGGTGTCTGTTCCCTAATTCTTAGATTACCAGACTTTAATAAAAAGGGGCATATTCGATTTCGATAATTCAACCATAGAATGTAGTTTCAATTACTTGTGTCTATTTCGTCAAACATTTATAAAAGCGCATGTATTCTCAGTCCCAAAAATATAAAGGGTAAAAAGGCAAATGAAACTCACCATACTGTATTTCGTAGTAAAAATATATATAACGTCATTGAACAAGTGCAAGGTTGGCCTCGGATTCACGAACCTAAATTAATTATATATATTTATGTGTTGGTCAATATTTGTCTAACAAATTAGGTCAAGTCATAGTGTACCACAATCCTAATGCTCGAGACTAATATGCAAAAGTCAACAAAAGTAAATTTGACTCAAAATAATTTCCAAAAATTTATACATGATTAATATATAGTTTAAATATCGTCGTTTTATATTTTTAAATATTTTTAAAAGATTTATTAGAGTAAATAATATAATTTATTTATTAATAAATAAAATTTTATATTATATTTATATAATAAAATATACTTTTATATATATTAAGTAATAAAATTTATAGGGTTCATTTAATATTATAAAGATAATATGATACGTATTATTAAAGTAAGTTATTACACGTAGTAAAATATGTTTGTATCAAATATTTATTTGATAAAATAATATCTATAATAATAGTAAGTAAAAGTTGTATTATTTTGTAATAATAATTATTATTATAAAAATATCAATATTTATAATTACTAAGACGACATTATGATAAAACGATAATTCTAATTATGATAACTTTAATATTTACGATAATTTTTAATATTATCTTTAAAATAATAATTCTATTTAAAATAATAATAATAATAATGATATTTTATAGTAATAATGACATTTCTATTAAAATGATAATTTTTTGTTAAAATGATAGTTTTAATACTAACGATAATTTTAATAATAATAGTAATGATAAAAATAATAAGAACGATAATTTTATCTAAATCAATATCTTATAATATTTTAATTTCATCATGATACTCTTACCCATTATTTCCTAATCGTTTCATTTAATAGCTTTTAATCGTCTTTTATATCGTGTTCGTAATAATGATAATAATAGTAATCAAAATAATTAGGTGTTACAAATATTTGTTTTAATTACACTAATATTAATAATGATAGTTACTATAACATTATTAACGATAATACTAATAATTATCTTAATGATAATATAGTAATAATAATAATAACAATAACAATAACCATTTTTAAATAATGATATATATATTAATAATGATAATAATAATAATAATACCAATAATAATAATAATAATAATAATAATAATAATTGGATAATAATAATAATACTAATTATAACTTTAACGATAATAACGATAGTAATAATAAAAAAAATAACAATTTTTAATGATAAATCCTTTTATTGATAAAGATAATAATAATAATAATAATAATAAGATAAAACTAGAACGACGATAATAACGACGATAATAATAATCATTTTTAATAATAATACAAAAATTCGATGGACTATAACTTCAAATCCGTTCATCGAAATCATTCGATATCTAAATGAAAAGTTCTTAATTTTTCGCTAGCTTTCTAACGACATGCATATCGTATACCTTATCTCAGTCACATATATAACTAATTCAGGATTCAACATAACCTAACTAAAGGCAATATCAAAAGTACAAACATGCATAATCCTATATACTCGAGCACTAGTCAGGGATACATTATTAGTATGTAAAAGTTAAATTATGAGTACTCACGTATCAATATTGAGATTCAATATTGCAGGAAAGGTACGTAGACGCAACGGAGATGATAAACACTATATTGACCTCACGAGCATACCCATGAACCATACCAATCACCTCCATAGCTATAACCAATAATTTTCTTAATCCAATCCCACTCGAAAAACAATTTTGAAATCACTCGGACAGCACTCTGACGTAATATTTTATGTATACTAATAATATCTTGAAATAATACGGAGTAAATATATATATGTAAATCGATTGAGAGAGTTTAGAGAAAAATATTTTCAAGTTTCTATGAAATAATGAAACCTATTGAATTCTATTTATAATAGATTTTTGAATTATTAAAGTATGAATTATTAAAGTATGAATTATTAAAGTGAATTATTAAAGTATGAATTATTAAAGTGAATTATTAAAGTTTGAATTATTAAAGTGAATTATTAAAGTATGAATTATTAAAGTGAATTATTAAAGTATGAATTATTAAAGTGAATTATTAAAGTTAAAGTAAAGTAAAATAAAGTAAAGGTAAAGTTTAAGTATAGTAAAAGTATAAAACTATGTACGTATAATACGCGTATAAATATATATAATATTAATTTAAATCGTTATATATATTTAATAAAATAAAATATAAATATCGTTATCTTTATCATAATGGTTAAGTAATGAGTTGTCAAAAGTGGTTCTAGATATTTATAAAAGTTATATACGTTTTAATAATAAAGTTCTTTTTAAACTGAAAACGTTTTTGTACGTTTGAAACTAAATCAAATAAATATAATAATTTTGTTTTCCAAAACCAAATATATTTTTAAGAATCATTTGGTTTAAAGGTTAAAATAATGGAAATCGTTATATCATAAAATGTTTTAAAAAAGTAGAATCATATATATTCATAATAGGTTTCAAGTTTTTAAATTACAGTTTGTTGGTGAAGCATGGGATAAAGTTCAAAGGTTAAATAAACGTATGAAATCATCTTAATGAAAAATGTCGAGTTACTTAACTTGTCGATATCCAACATCTAAGTTATTTACACTTCACGTTCTTACTTATAAATCACTTTACCATTTTCCGAATGTTGTCAAAAAGAATAGATTTCTTAAATCACAGTGGACCTCATAACATAGACCCGTAATCATATCATAATGTATCTGATAAATCAATAATTTGATATTATCTTCTAATTCCATCGATAAACATATTGAAATAAATACGATCATGTAAAGTATTATACGTTTAATACTTTATTAATATTCTCAAGTTATAATATATATATACATATATATACATATTTATTTATATATAATGGTTCGCGAATCGTCTGAATTTGGTCGAGGTTATAATGAATGTATGAACACAATTTAAAATTCTTGAGATTTAACTTAACAAACTTTGCTTATCGTATCGGAATAATATAAAGATAAAGTTTAAATTTGATTGGAAATTTCCGGGTTGTCACAGTACCTACCCGTTAAAGAAATTTCATCCCGAAATTTGAGTGGAAAGGTCGTGAATGATAATAAGTATGTTTTCATGATGCATACAGGCTGAAAATTAGAGTTTTATCATCAACGAATAATTTGGATAAACAATCCATTTATATGAAGAGTACGAATGAAGCTAACATAGAAGAGTGAAATGAGTAAGTGTAGATTCATCTTATCATTTGATGTAGATATGATTGATTTCCAGATTTCAAGGGATTTGAAGAAAATCTTTGTAATAAGATTTGATTCTCCGGTAACAAAAGGAATTAGGATCCGCTTTAAATGCGATCGTCCATTTTAATTGTTCTGTCGGAGATTTTCTTATAAATTCACCTCCTTCCTTTTCTTACAACTCACACCTTCTGTTGATGCATTTTATGCAAGTCTCTAGACATCTACCCACGTCCATTGCAGGTACAACAGTTTACAGGCCACCATGATCGTTCGTTATTATCCTATCCGTGTTTGTATGTGGTTACAGCAACTGCAGGAACGAGATGTGGATGTTTGACTATGTTAGACTTAGTCAGACGTCCAAGTGAAGCCTCACTCGTACGGCTGACAGGCTCATACGCACGATTGATGCTGAGCTAAGTCACAATTACAACCTAAATGAGAAGACACAAGTGAGTGATCACCCGTACGGCTGATGAAGCCAACTCGTATGTGCGATGGATGAATCGTACGGGTGAGTCAACAGCAGGGGTATATAAAGTCTTATGTTCTTCATTTTTAGGTTAAGCCTCTCATTTGTTACACACACTCAGATCTGGTGAGCTCCTCCGATTCTCTCTCGGACCAAATCACACAGGTGGTGAATAATAGCTCTAGGTGTTGATCTAATCACACTTGATTTAGTTGTGGTATGACTAAATTAATCACAAAAAGCTTAACCTATTCACTAGAGGGTTTGATTCACTTATTCCGTCATTGTGTGAGTTAAATCTGTTGATTTCTAAGTTCCTAGTCATGTTTCATCACCTTCTATTCTTTCCCCCTCAACTCATATTTTAAAGTATTCATCAATATGCTCCATCCAGTTCTGATTCTCGATATACTTATAACTTTCATATCGGTCATTCTTCTTTTTCATCTACCGCCGGAAGAATCTATTTACTTCTATTATACTCTTGGGTTTATAGTGTTTCTAGTTCTCACGTGTCTTTATATTGCTATATGCATCGATATATATGGTTTATAATTTTTGGTTTGTTGTTGGGCTTTATATCTTCCCTTATATTTCAAAGTCTCTGTTTCTATTTTCTATAATCATTGTTATCCACAGTTAATGCTCTCTTTTATTTGCTGCAATTTATACCCCAATTTCTATTTCGGAGTTTTGTCCTTTCGTTTCTTCTTCTTGCGATTAAGCACCGCTTGTAATGGTCCAGAATTCACAAATATGATTTTCAGAATGAACATTGTTAATGTTCTAGGAAGAAAATTGTGATGGCACGATCTTGACTTGTCAAATTACTAGAATACCTTGGAAAAGGCCGAATCATCAAGAAATATTTTCTTGATATTTTAGAGGTTAAATAGAATACAAGAGTCGTATAACATGCAACATGATGATGTTATGATCTGTGAATCATCACGTTCCATTTAAAAACTCTGCATGAATTACTGTAATATAATCACGTTGATCAAGTGTCATTATATTATACTAACTCATGCATCAGTTTCCAACACTACTTCAAAAACATTCATATTTTAAACTCAAAGGTTTACAGAGTATAGGAACTAAACAGTTTCCTTTTTGATGTAATACAGATAGCGCAAAGAGATAAATGATTCCAGATAAGAATAGTTATGAAAATATCTTCAGAAATATAGAGGATATTTATAATGAAAGATACGATGATATCTTAGAATTTCTAATATCAGAGGATGATGAAGAATATTGTCTGTAAGGGTTTAGTGTCAGGAGCAAGGTATTCGTTAATGACTTCAGCAGACACTGAATCATTTGGATTCTTTGAAGGCAGGTTCAGTCTTTGTGATTTGTCCTCAGCCTCCTTCATACTTTGCTCAATCCGTTTTCCAGTTCCAAAACTTCTCTATTTTTGAGCTTTGTTAATACACTAATCTTTATCATCAAACTTTTTACTGCTAAGGTCGTTTACAGTTTTTGTTGCTTCATCAGCATTTCGAGAACTAGTTCGCGGTTCAGAGTGTTTTTCAGAAACTTCACATTCGAAGTATGTAAGCCTTGGAAATAGATGTTATTTATAACTGTTGGCGTCAACATGCTGTGAGATTTCAAAATACTGATTGCTAACTCCCAATGATTCGTATGACAATTCTCATTACAAGAGGCAGATGAGTAAATCATGAGGTTTCGATAAATATAAAGATTCTTCGGAATGCCCAAGATCAGTGAAGTTGTTGGTAAGTTTATTGCTAATGTGGTGGAATATGAAAGGTTCTCCGGTAACAAAAGGGTAATCACATATATCAAAATTATGATAAGGCTACTCTGAATGAAAAAATCGAAGTTGTCTTGCTGGAGCTGTGATATAATTTGCTACTTTGCAAAGGAATTGCAAGGTTATTTTTGCTAATAAATGCCAAAAGATCTGACACAGATATGTCTTGAATTATGACTTTGGTTTCGAGAGCTTTTTAAGTACATAACTGTGGGTAATATGTGGTTGGATCATCATCTCGATTGCTCATTATGTGAAGTGTCTTCAGAGATTTTCGAAGGGTTTGAACATAGATTGTAATCGTTTGTATACATTTGATGTTCTAACACACTTTTGAAGTCAAAGTATAGCTTTGAAAGATGTAGGAATCTAAAAGTAATGGTACCGGTTATATCTCGAATTGAATTCTGAGATTTTAAAATCAGAATACTTAATTGGGTTTGAATGAGTATGGTTGTTTTGATTTCTATGAAAGAATGTATATTATTGTGAAAGTAGGAAGTATAATTGATAATTTGCTTAATCTGATTCGAAGAATGTAACATATTAATTGTGAATTTATATATCTCTCTCGAGTATTACCTACCCGTTAAAAAATTTTCACAATTAATATTTTGTACATAAGAATTTTATTACAGTCTTTATGAAAATATATATGTATATATTCTCCTCAGATGTAACATAGATTTAAATGAGTTAATACTAAATTAAACTCATTCGATTTACGGTTGGAACTAGAATTGAATAATTCCTTGAAGGTTTAGAGGTTACATAAGTATTTCTTCAATAATATTGAAATTATGAAACAATACTTCGTTATTTGTTGAGATGTGATGTTGGTTTTTGTTAAATTCTTGTGAACTTCGCAAAGTACGAATGATGTTATCTGAAAAGTTTCGGTTACATCAATGATGAAGTGTAAAATCAAATATATACTTGATTTATTAGGAATTGGAATTTGTTGAATTGAGACAGAGATTGTAGTTAACGATGGTTAAGTCGCGGGTGAGGGACGTACATTATTGCATATTTGTAATATGAATTAACTGAGTAGTTAAGATTCACACACAATAGCTTAGCACGGAAAGATTTATTTTTTATTTCAAAAAATATATATATATATATAAAATATATATATATAATTTCTTCAGAGGGAATGAGTTAATTCTTCATAACTTGTTGATACAATATACACGTTATTGATTCGTAATGATGTCCACAGTGATTCTTGAACTGACGGAGTTTGTGATGTTATAGGTGTTGTTGATTCTGATGTTGACTGTACTGACGATGCTGGTGACGTTGACGGTACTGTTGATGCTGTTGGTAAAACAAGTTTAACTTGTTAATCACACACCATTTTTGTCAGGGTTTCTACTCTTCCTTCTATCATTTTGGTTCGCTTAACTGATTTATGGTTAGGGCTAGATTAGATAATCTCTAAGACTTTAGAGATTATATAATCGCCGCGGAATGTTTCTCCAATGAAGTTATGAATTAATACTTCGTCAGTTATTGTTGTTGGTACTCCTTGGTATCTATGGTGCGTATGACGTTGATGCTCGTGGGACAGATTGTGAAGTTGAGGTTTACAACACGGTTGTGGTTGGAGGTGGTAATGGTACTGTTGGCATTGATGATGGTGGTACTGGTTATACTGCTGGTGCTGCTGCTGGTGTTTGTAATCTCTGCACCATATTCTCCAAAGCCACTACCCGAGCGCGAAGTTCGTTGACTTCTTCTATTATTCCAGGATGATTGTTGGTCGGAACGAGCGGATAAATAAAATCTAGAATTTGATGTAGTATATAATCGTGACGAGATACCCTGGAAATGAGAGAGAAAATGGTGTCTCGAACAGGTTCACCGGTAAGTGTTTCAGGTTCTTCGCCAAGAGGGCAATGTGGTGGATGGAAAGGATCGCCTTCTTCTTGTTTCAAATGATTGAGGAGGCTACGAACCCATCCCCAATTCATCCAGAATAGGTGATGACTGATTGGTTGATCCATTCTGGTCACACTGCTTTCGGAGCTTGAGTGAGATTCCATTTCAGAATCCGAGTGACTTGAACTGATGACAAATTCCATTTCGTACGATTGGATAAAGGATTTTCGATATAAAAATGATTTTTCGGCTATCGGGTGGTATTCTATTTACATAGGATAACTATATATAGAGATCAAAAGATTTCATAGATTACGGAGGAATTTGCGGGGTATGTCAGGTAAAGTTTAAAGTAACAGATACGATAAGATATGATTTAGCAGATACGCTAAGATATGAAGTTTGTCTATACACTACTCATGCAATTAATGTAGCAAGACGTGTCTAGACTAATAATGATAAGCAGGTAATTTCCTATGGATGATAAGCAGATGATTTCCGACTAGAAATGATAAGCAAAACTTTTGACATGCAGACACGGTCGAAGTCCAGACTCACTAATGCATCCTAACGACTTATAAGTTAGACACACTAATGCAGACCTGGTTCGCTAAGACCACCGCTCTGATACCAACTGAAAGGACCCGTTCATATACATTATAAACGATTCACAATAGTTGATTACATTGCGAGGTATTTGACCTCTATATGATACATTTTCCAAACATTGCATTCGTCTTTAAAAGACAATCTTTCTTTACATCAAAAATTGACAGGCATGCATACCATTTCATAATATCCACTATCCAACTATAAATTGATTTAATAATAATATTTGATGAACTCAATGACTCGAATGCAACGTTCTTCGAAATATGCTATGAAAGACTCCAAGTAATATCTTTAAAATGAGCAAATGCACAGTGGAAGATTTCTTTAACACCTGAGAATAAACATGCTTTAAAGTGTCAATCAAAAGGTTGGTGAGTTCATTAGTTTATCATAATCATTTATTTCCATCATTTTAATAGACCACAAGAATTTCATTTCCAGTTCTCATAAATATACGTCCCATGCATAGAGACAAAAAATAATCATTCATATGGTGAACACCTGATAACCGACATTAACTAGATACATATAAGAATATCCCCTATCATTCCGGGATCCTCCTTCGGACATGATATAATTTCGAAGTACTAAAGCATCCGGTACTTTGGATGGGGTTTGTTAGGCCCAATAGATCTATCTTTAGGATTCGCGTCAATTAGGGTGTCTGTCCCTAATTCTTAGATTACCAGACTTTAATAAAAAGGGGCATAATCGATTTCGATAATTCAACCATAGAATGTAGTTTCAATTACTTGTGTCTATTTCGTCAAACATTTATAAAAGCGCATGTATTCTCAGTCCCAAAAATATAAAGGGTAAAAAGGCAAATGAAACTCACCATACTGTATTTCGTAGTAAAAATACATATAACGTCATTGAACAAGTGCAAGGTTAGCCTCGGATTCACGAACCTAAATTAATTATATATATTTATGTGTTGGTCAATATTTGTCTAACAAATTAGGTCAAGTCATAGTGTACCACAATCCTAATGCTCGAGACTAATATGCAAAAGTCAACAAAAGTAAATTTGACTCAAAATAATTTCCAAAAATTTATACATGATTAATATATAGTTTAAATATCGTCGTTTTATATTTTTAAATATTTTTAAAAGATTTATTAGAGTAAATAATATAATTTATTTATTAATAAATAAAATTTTATATTATATTTATATAATAAAATATACTTTTATATATATTAAGTAATAAAATTTATAGGGTTCATTTAATATTATAAAGATAATATGATACGTATTATTAAAGTAAGTTATTACACGTAGTAAAATATGTTTGTATCAAATATTTATTTGATAAAATAATATCTATAATGATAGTAAGTAAAAGTTGTATTATTTTGTAATAATAATTATTATAATAAAAATATCAATATTTATAATTACTAAGACGACATTATGATAAAACGATAATTCTAATTATGATAACTTTAATATTTACGATAATTTTTAATATTATCTTTAAAATAATAATTCTATTTAAAATAATAATAATAATAATGATATTTTATAGTAATAATGACATTTCTATTAAAATGATAATTTTTGTTAAAATGATACTTTTAATACTAACGATAATTTTAATAATAATAGTAATGATAAAAATAATAAGAACGATAATTTTATCTAAATCAATATCTTATAATATTTTAATTTCATCATGATACTCTTACCCATTATTTCCTAATCGTTTCATTTAATAGCTTTTAATCGTCTTTTATATCGTGTTCGTAATAATGATAATAATAGTAATCAAAATAATTAGGTGTTACAAATATTTGTTTTAATTACACTAATATTAATAATGATAGTTACTATAACATTATTAACGATAATACTAATAATTATCTTAATGATAATATAGTAATAATAATAATAACAATAACAATAACCATTTTTAAATAATGATATATATATATTAATAATGATAATAATAATAATAATACCAATAATAATAATAATAATAATAATAATAATAATAATAATAATAATAATAATAATAATAATAATTGGATAATAATAATAATACTAATTATAACTTTAACGATAGTAATAATAAAAAAAATAATGATAATAATAATAATAATACCAATAATAATAATAATAATAATAATAATAATAATAATAATAATAATAATAATAATAATAATAATAATAATAATTGGATAATAATAATAATAATACTAATTATAACTTTAACGATAATAACGATAGTAATAATAAAAAAAATAACAATTTTTAATGATAAATCCTTTTATTGATAAAGATAATAATAATAATAATAAGATAAAACTAGAACGACGATAATAACGACGATAATAATAATCATTTTTAATAATAATACAAAAATTCGATGGACTATAACTTCAAATCCGTTCATCGAAATCATTCGATATCTAAATGAAAAGTTCTTAATTTTTCGCTAGCTTTCCAACGACATGCATATCTTATACCTTATCTCAGTCGCATATATAACTAATTCAGGATTCAACATAACCTAACTAAAGGCAATATCAAAAGTACAAACATGCATAATCCTATATACTCGAGCACTAGTCAGGGATACACTATTAGTATGTAAAAGTTAAATTATGAGTACTCACGTATCAATATTGAGATTCAATATTACAGGAAAGGTACGTAGGCGCAACGGAGATGATAAACACTATATTGACCTCACGAGCATACCCATGAACCATACCAATCACCTCCATAGCTATAACCCATAATTTCCTTAATCCAATCCCACTCGAAAAACAATTTCGAAATCACTCGGACATCACTCTGACGTAATATTTTATGTATACTAATAATATCTTGAAATAATACGGAGTAAATATATATATGTAAATCGATTGAGAGAGTTTAGAGAAAAATATTTTCAAGTTTTTATGAAATAATGAAACCTATTGAATTCTATTTATAATAGATTTTTGAATTATTAAATTATGAATTATTAAAGTATGAATTATTAAAGTGAATTATTAAAGTATGAATTATTAAAGTGAATTATTAAAGTTTGAATTATTAAAGTGAATTATTAAAGTATGAATTATTAAAGTGAATTATTAAAGTATGAATTATTAAAGTGAATTATTAAAGTTAAAGTAAAGTAAAAATAAAGTAAAGGTAAAGTTTAAGTATAGTAAAAGTATAAAACTATGTACGTATAATACGCGTATAAATATATATAATATTAATTTAAATCGTTATATATATTTAATAAAATAAAATATAAATATCGTTATCTTTATCATACTGGTTAAGTAATGAGTTGTCAAAAGTGGTTCTAGATATTTATAAAAGTTATATACGTTTTAATAATAAAGTTCTTTTTAAACTGAAAACGTTTTTGTACGTTTGAAACTAAATCAAATTAATATAATAATTTTGTTTTCCAAAACCAAATATATTTTTAAGAATCATTTGGTTTAAAGGTTAAAATAATGGAAATCGTTATATCATAAAATGTTTTAAAAAAGTAGAATCATATATATTCATAATAGGTTTCAAGTTTTTAAATTACAGTTTGTTAGTGAAGCATGGGATAAAGTTCAAAGGTTAAATAAACGTATGAAATCATCTTAATGAAAAATGTCGAGTTACTTAACTTGTCGATATCCAACATCTAAGTTATTTACACTTCACGTTCTTACTTATAAATCACTTTACCATTTTCCGAATGTTGTCAAAAAGAATAGATTTCTTAAATCACAGTGGACCTCATAACATAGACCCGTAATTATATCATAATGTATCTGATAAATCAATAATTTGATATTATCTTCTAATTCCATCGATAAACATATTGAAATAAATACGATCATGTAAAGTATTATACGTTTAATACTTTATTAATATTCTCAAGTTATAATATATATATACATATATATATACATATTTATTTATATATAACGGTTCGCGAATCGTCTGAATTTGGTCGAGGTTATAATGAATGTATGAACACAATTTAAAATTCTTGAGATTTAACTTAACAAACTTTGCTTATCGTGTCGGAATAATATAAAGATAAAGTTTAAATTTGATTGGAAATTTCCGGGTTGTCACAGTCAAAGTAGTCAACTAAGGTCAACATCAGTAGGTTCATGTCAAATGTTAGTCAACATGTCAAACCTAAGTCAAACAACACGTTTTAGGTCATACATGGTCAATTTCACAATTTCAGTTTATCGTTGTGCACAAAGTTCATGTACATGTAGCAAACTTAGCATATTATCTCATAGTACAAAATTCATGCAAACATGGAAAACTCCAGATCATAAGTATACTCAAAATCGATTCCAAAAAGTCTAGCCAGGGTCTCATACGATAATTAAAAGTCAGGAATCAGAAGGGATATATTTATGGTTTGCCAAGTCAGTTTCTGACAGCACACTGATTTCGTTTTGGCTATAACCGGAGCTAGGGACATGAAATTGATACAAGACCAGTGGCCATGGTTCAAGCACAAGTTAAACTAACACATATCAAAAATTGAACAATTTTTGTTTAGCCAATTTGTACCGACTAACCGATCTTTACTGATCTATCAGTTTTGGACAATAACTAGACATGTCAACATATCAAACTTATAACTCATGGAAATTAACATTTTCAGATGTTAACATGCAAATGAAATATGTCAAGGAACATATGAAATAACATAATACAGAAGATCAAAGCCTTAATCAATTTCTAGTCCACTCTAGGTAATTATTTCTAGCATTAAAACAGTTTCGGTACACTTTAACGTATGAATCTTCGTTTAAACATATCGGGAGCATTACAAAAGCTTTTGATGCAATTCTTAAGTCTAACATGCATGATTTTTCACAAGAATTATAGTAGTACACTTTTCATTACCTAATTCAATAAACACATATCTCGGAGAATTCGGATTTCAATTATAAACTAGTCAAAACTTCGATTTAGCATATCTTAAGCATACGGTAACGAAATCAAGTGAAATCAAAGCCTAAAGTTAATAGTTTTTCGAAAGCTAAACATATAAACATGTTAAATGATCAGATCAAAAGTCAACTCTCATCAGATCCTTGAAATACAATTCGTTTTTCATGTAAACAATATCAATTGATCAAATTAACGACTAACAACGAGTAATAACACAATCAATTGAGCACTAGACTTGACTACACTATGTAATTGAATAAAATTAGATTTAATTGAATTGGGATCAGTGTAATTATACCTCAAAACACAATTTGTGTATACTAGCGCGTAGAGTACGACGATTGGAGCAAGATTGATCAACGAGTAAGAGCAAACAAGCAAGTTTGATGGTTGATTTGTGTGTGTGTGTTTGTAGTGAAGAAGAAGAGAGGGAGGAGGAATGAGCTGCACTCTTGTGGATGTATGATAGAATGAGAGTGTAATAATTGTCTAGACAATTATCTAGTTAGTCATTTAGTGCTTAAAACTAAAAGTCAACAAACATGAGCTTAAAACTAATAGTCAACATGCATGGGCCTAAAACTAATAGTCAACATGCATGGGCTATTCATGAGATCAATGATGATGATGTATGAGGTCATGGCCATGTGGCCTCGGGCTCGGGTCTCGCCTCGTTTTGCGTAAAGGCTTGTACTCGTGGTCCGTTTCAAGTGCCGTTTAGTCGTACCGAAGGCCCGAAACGCTAAACCGATCGTTAAAACGCAACCAAACGTTTAATTTATTAAAAACCCAATAAATTAAATATTTAAAAAAAAGTTAATAATTAATAAATTAATTATTAAAATAAACCCGAGCGTTTCGTTGCTCGAAAAGCAGTTATCAAAACCGTATCGTTTTTATCGTATTTCTTTATCTGAAATGTTTATTCGCATTAATATCAACCCATATTAATTATTGTAAACCTCCAAGGATCAAGTATGTATTTATTACACATAAACGCATAAAATTCAAGTAATCGTCGTTAAATTAATTAACAGAAAGTTAACGGAAGTGACGGAAAAAGCAGGGTTGTTACAATGTACATCCTTCGTTAATTCATATTACTAACAATCGTTAACTACAATCTCTGTTTCAATTCAATGAATTCCATTTCATAATAAACCAAGTGTATTAATAAATTACATGTTTGATTTTACACTTTCATCTTCAATATGCTCAAAACTTTCTAGACAACATTATTCGTACCTTACGAAATTCATAAGAATTCCACGAACACCAACATCATTCACCGAGGAGATATCAATAAAAATGAATAATGAAGTATTGATTCATAATTTCATTTACGTTAAAGAGATAATCCGCGAAGATTACGAAATTTCTAAAGTTTTAGAGATTATTCATTTCTAGTTTCTGCCGAAAATCAAATGAGTTTAATAGTATATTAACTCATTAAATCCGTATTACATCAGAAGAAAGTATACATATATATATTTTCATAAGGACTATAATGAAAATTCTCCTGTACAAAATATTACTTGTGAAACTTTTAACGGGTAGGTAATACCCGAGAGATATATAAATTCACAATTAATATGTTACATTCTTCGATTCTAATTCAGCAAATCAGCAACTATACTCACTACTTTCACAACGATATACATCCTTTCATAAAAATCAGGACAACCATTTTCTTACAAATTCGATTACATATTCTGATATTGACAAATCAAAATCCAAGTCAAGATTTAACAGAAGACATCACTCTTAGAATAATACATCTTTCAAAGCCATATTCTGAATTCAAAACTATGCTAGAACATCACTTCTATTCATAAAACTCAAAAAAATATTCATGTCGTTAAAAATTCTAGAACATCATAAGTATACTGACGATTACAATCTGCGTTCAAACCATTCATAATTCTTGAAAACCACTCAATTAAGAAACAACTAAGAGGATGATCCAACCACACATTATCTACGAAAAGAAGAACTTATGCATATAGGCATGCACCTGGAAAACTCTTGGAATCCAAGTAGAAGTTTAAAATGAATATATGATCCCTTGGCGTTGTTATTACCGAAAATAACTTTGACTTTTCGTTACCGGGGAACCTTTTATATCCCACCACATTAACAGTAAACTTACCAGCAACTCATTGATCTTTGACTTAAATCTCTCCGAAAAACCATTATATTTGTTCATTAAAACCCTATCATATACTCATCCGCATCTTATAAAGAGAATTGCCATACCAATTACTGGGAATCAGCAATCAATATTTCGAATCTCGCAGCGTTTCTGCATCAACAGTATATGTGTACATATAACATTTACCTTTTAAAATTTTGATCTTCTATTCTGAAATTCTGAAAAGAATCCAGTCTACAAATCAATACTCTGAACTTTGAAAAAGCTGAATGAAGCAGCAAAAAATGTAATGACTTTAACAGTCAAAAGTTTGATGATAAAGAAGGATACGTTAGAAAGAGCTCAAAAGAAAATTTGGAACTGAAAAACGGATTGAGCAAACTATGAAAAAGGCTGTGAACAAATCACAAAGACTAAACCTCTAATGACCCGTCCTAATCCATCTGGACGAATACATTATATGTGGTTACATCGCGAGGTACTTGATCTCTATATGATATATTTTACAAACATTGCATTCGTTTTTAAAAGACAATCTTTCTTTACATCGAAAGTTGACAGTATGCATACCATTTCACAATATATCCAACTGTAATTGACTTAATAATAATCTTGATAAACTCAATGACTCAAATGCAACATCTTTGAAATATGTCATGAATGACTCCAAGTAATATCTCTAATATGAGCATATGCACAGCGAAAGATTTCTTTCATACCTGAGAATAAACATGCTTTCAAGTGTCAACCAAAAGGTTGGTGAGTTCATTAGTTTATCGTAATCAATCATTTCCATAATTTTAATAGACCACAAGATTTCATTTTTCGTTTCAATATACATCTCATATCAGGCATTTCGTAAACTGCATAGAGATAAAAAGCATTCATATGGTGAACACCTGGTAACCGACCTTAACAAGATGCATATAGAATATCTCCATCATTTCGGGACTCCCTTCGGACATGATAAATTCGAAGTACTAAAGCATCCGGTACTTTGGATGGGGCTTGTTGGGCCCAATAGATCTATCTTTAGGATTCGCGTCAATTAGGGTGTCTGTTCCATAATTCTTAGATTACCAGACTAAAAAGGGCATATACGGTTTAATAATTCATCCATAGAATGTAGTTTCGATTACTTGTGTCTATTTCGTAAAACAGTTATAAAAGCAGCGCATGTATTCTCAGTCCCAAAAATATATATTGCAAAAGCATTTAAAAAGGGAGCAAATGAAACTCACAATACAATATTTTGTAGTAAAAATATTCATACGACGATACTAAACAATGCAGGGTTGGTCTCGGATTCACGAACCTATATCATTTATATATATTAACACACATAATCGTAATCGAATAAATATATATATTATTATTAGTGATATAATTTTTAAATTAATAACTTATATACATTTCATTATTTAATTAAATGTATTCATTTTGTATAAAAAAATATTAATATAGTTAAGTTATGTATATTAAATATACTTTTATGTAATTACTCTTTTGTTTACAAAATACTAGTTATAATAACACTGGAATAATTATACTGATAATAATAATAATTTTCATAGTACTAATAATATTAATGATATTATTAATAATAATTTTTATAAAAATATAGATTTAAAGTAGTGATAATTTTAGTAATAATTATATTAATTTTCAATAATAATAGTACTTGTTAATGATATTCATATTAATGAAAATGCTAATATTAATAATAATACTTACGTCAATATTAATAATACTAATAATTTTAAATTGATACTAATACTAATATTAACGAAAATACTAATAAGTTTTATTATTTTCGTAATAGTAATAATAATCATAATAATATTTAAATGGTACAGTTTATAATAATCTTAATATACTTACAAAATACTAATGTTAATGACATTTCTAATTCTTGTAATATAAATATGATATTGTTACTAATAATAATTATAATACTAGCAATAACAACAATCTTAATAATCATATTAATAACGATACTTTAAATGATAAAATTAATAATAATTATACAAATATAAATAATACTTATACTAAATACTAATACTAATATTAATGATAGTAATAATTATAATGTTTATAAATATGGTAATAATAATAATAATTGTAAGTATGATACTAATAACAATAATAATCATAATAATAACAATAATAACTTATCATAATAATAATAACATTAGTAATAATCATAATAGTAATAATCATAATGAAAATGATAATAATAATAATAACAATAATAATAATAATAATAATAATAATAATAATAATAATAATAATAATAATAATAATAATAATAATAATAATAATAATAATAATAATAATAATAATAATAGAAGTAATAAAAAAAATGGCTACCTTTAAAATAAGCTTCTAAAAAAAAATTGCCACTGCATGGGCTCGAACCCCCGACCTCTCGCATACCCGGATTACTCCTTAACCATTCAGGCTGTTGCCTATTTTCTAATTATAATTACTCCCGTATTATATATAACTCGTAAGCTAGTCTGTTAAACTTCTCCTTCATCAGTTCCAAAACAATCAACCCAATAATCATAAACGTGCAGTAAATCGATGGCTTAAAGTATGTTACTTGGAACTTATACTACCCTCATTGATTTCCAATTTAAAAGCAACAATCAAAAATATAAAAAGCAAAATAGCAGTCGTTGTTTATCGAAAAAAATGAAGAACAATAAATTCGATTTCGACATTGAGACTGTTTTAAGTAAAAATTTCTATACGAATTAGTTTGCAAATCATTTATACAAACTTTTGGAACTATCAATTGCTTCTTAAATTCAAAAACAAATACAAATTTCGTAAAGAACACGATGGTTGACTTTTTGAAATTAAATCTTTGACTTGAAAATCTGAATTCGTTAAGAAGAATTGAAAGATAAAGTTTTGCAGGTAGTTTAAACACATCACTCCTAACGTATCTGCTTTATTAAATTTTGAAACTTCATTCGAAATTGTGCTTTGTAAAAAAAAAAAATAAGAACATAGCACGAGCTGTGTGCTTTATTTTTTCTGTTTGAATTCATGAATTAACTTGATTTTAATTTGTATTTGATAATAATAATTGAAAAAAAATCAAATGACTCCCTCTGTTATCCTGAGTTAATTGCTTATATATAATCCTTTATGATCCACCGAATTAATAAATCAGAAAGAAAATATAAAATAATTAAAATAAAAAATAAAAACATGAAGTCGATGGCTAACGGATTTTGTCCTAATACTATGCTGGATTCTAATTTGTAACTAGTTAATAGATAGGAAACAAAATCATCTACAGAATGATATATACATGCAACAGAAATCGTACACTTTCCTTGTTTTTTTTTATAATTTATATAATTAACATTAATAAATAAATATATTGGTATTATTAATACTAATTAATAATAATTATAATAATAATACTGATTAGTAATAATAAATATACTGATATTGATATTGATATAAATGATTAATAATACTAATATTAACATTAATAATGATAAAAGTAATAATAATAATAATAATAATATGTTAATAATAATAACAATAATAATGATTTTAATCAATTTAATAATCATTAATAATAATGATAATATTAATAAAAATGATAATAATATTATTATTAATGATTCCAATTATATGATTTATAATAATACAAATTATAGTAATACTTATTATTAATGATAATAATAAGATTAGTAATAATAATCTATCACTTTATATATATCAAATGTCTTATCTACAAATAATAGTATTAAATATAATAGTATTGATATTAATATTGAAAGAAACAACAATACTATTATAACAATTAATAATTATAATTAGTATATTAATATTATATGTTATTGCTTATGTAAAGTATATTATAGAAGTAATATTGAATATTAAGTTTTTACACCTTAACATATATTACAATATACATATAATAATAATAATTATATATAGAAATCATATATTTATATAAGAGATCATTTTAATTATTTTCTATCTTAATTCCCATATTTAATTTTAAATGTTTATTTTAAAATTTCCAATTATATATATATACATACATTTATATAAGTATACATATTTATTTACAACTAATTGTTCGTGAATCGTCGGGAATAGCCAAAGGGTAATTGCATAAATGAAAACACTTCAAAATTTTGAGATTCAACATTACAGACTTTGCTTATCGTGTCGAAATCATATAAAGATTAAGTTTAAATTTGGTCAGAAATTTCCGGGTTGTCACAGTACCTACCCGTTAAAGAAATTTCGTCCTGAAATTTGATTGTGATGGTCATGGTTAACAATAAAAATGTTTTCATGACGAATATGAGTTGATAAATAGAGCTTTATCATCATTGAGTAATATGGATAAAACAATTCATTTACGCGAAGAGTATGAGTGAAATTATCACAAAAGAGTGAATTGAAGAAATAAAGTTTCGTCTTAAATTTTTGACGTAGTCACGTTTGAATTTCGGAATTCAAGGGATTAACAAAATCTTCAAAATCTATATCATCGAATTCTTTGGGATTTAAGGGAATTAGGATCTCTTTAATTAAATGCGGTCATCTGTCTCGATTGTTACGTCCGATTTTTCCTTTATAAAATAAACTCTTCCCTTCCATTATTCTCACCATCCCTATACTTTCTTTGTTAGTTCATACATCCAAAAGATTATGAAAATGCTTAATCCAGTTCTAATCCTTGATATTTGCCTAATTATCATTTCTGTCATCCTTCTTTTCAATCTTCCACCAAAAAAATCTGTTTACTTCTACTATTACTTTGGGTTGATACTATTCTTAATTCTATCATGTCTTTATATTGCTATTCGTATTAATATCCACGGTTTGTAACCTCCGTGTTGTTATTGTACTTTATATTTTCTCTTATATTTTGGAGCTCTTTGCCTTTTTATTCTCTTCTCGACCTCTAGTAAAGCGAGAAATGGTCCAGAATTTGTAAGTATGGAATTTTGAATGAACTTAGTTAATGTTCTAAGAGAGAGATTTTGATAGCACGATCTTGATTGGTTAAATTACCAGAATTCAAGAGAAAAGATAGAACTAACAAGATAATATGTTCCTGCTATGTTTAGGGATCAGATAGAATGTAAGAGTTGTGTAACATGGCACCTGATGACGTTATGTCTGTGAATCATCACGTTCCATTTAGAAACTCATCATGACTTACTGTAATATAATCACGTTGATCAAGTGTCATTATATTATACTAACTCATGCTTCAGTTCCCAACATTACTTCAAAAACATTCATATATTAAACTCAAAGGTTTTCAGAATATAGAAACTAAACAGTTTCCTTTATTATGTAATACAGATAGCTCGAAGAGATAATTGATTTCAGATAAGGATAGTTTTGAAGATATCCTCAGAAATAGCAAAGTTATTTATAATGAAAGATACGATGATATCTTAGAATTTCTAATATCGATGGATGATGAATAAGATTTATCCGTGAAGGTTTAGAGTTAGGAGCAAGATATTCGTTAATGACTTCAGCAGATACTGAATCATTTGAATTCTTTGAAGCCAGGTTTAGTCTTTGTGATTTTTTCCACAGCCTCCTTCATGGTTTCGCATAATCCGCTTTTCGGTACTAAATTTTCCATTGAGCGTTTCCAACACTCCATTCTTTATCATCATACTTTTAACTGTTAAAGTCATCAACAGTCTTTGCTGCTTTATCAGTTTTCTCACAATTCAAAGAACTGATTCGTAGACTAGAGTGCTTTTCAGAATTTCAAAATAGGAGATCATAATTCTAAGAGATAAATGTTATATGTATACATATAACTATTGATGTAGAAACGCTGCGAGATTTAAAATACTGATTTCTGATTTTCCAGTACTTGGTATGGCAATTCTTGTTATAAGATGCAGATGAGTATATGATAAGGTTTCAATGAATATAATGATTTTTCGGAAAATCAAAGATCGATGAAATTTCTGGTAAATTTACTGCTAATGTGGTGGGATATAAACGGTTTCCCGGTATCGATGACGAAAGGCAACTTATATATCAAAGTTATAATAAGGTTTATTCGAATGAAAAGTCGAAATTGATTTGCTGGAGCTGTGACAAAATTGTCTACTTTGGAAAGGAATTGCAATGTTATTTTCGGTAATAACAATGCCAAAGGATTTAGCACAGATATTTGTTGAACGTTTACTCAGGTTCAGAGTGTCTTCAGGTACATAACTATATGCATCAATCTTTCTTTCCGTAGATGAAATGCGATTGATTCCTCCTCTCGATTGAGGTGTTTTCAAGAATCATGAAAGGTTTGAATGTAAATTGTAATCGTCAAGATACAAATGAAGTTTAAGAAATCAAGTGGCAAACTTGAAGAAATGTTTAGTTTCATATATTATAATTAATATTTTAATTCATTTTAATTGTCCAATGTCATTAGTCCATAGTTAGGAGTCCATAATTAGTAGTTCGACAATTCATATATAGTTTAATATATAATATTCAAATTAATTATTACGTGTCGTGACCCGTTATATACATGTCTCAGACTCGATCACAACTCAAAATATATATTATTTAGAATCAACCTCAACCCTGTATAGTTAACTCAAGCATTACTGCATATAGAGTGTCTATCGTTATTCTAAATAATATATATATATATATATATATATATATATATATATATATATATATATATATATATATATATATATATATATATATGCGTCGATATGATATGTCAAAACCTTGTATACGTGTCCCGATATTTAAAGTGCGTAAAATAAATAACAAAAATTAAATGACGATAAATAAAATTGCGATAAATAAATTGCGATAATTAAATTGTGATAAATAAATTGCGATAAATAAAATCTACTACGGAATTAATCAGTTAGCTAGGAACAGTTAGCTAGGAACAGTTAGCGTGGATTCTTAACAAAATTCTTCTCATAGTTAAATTGTTTGTTTCTAACAAATTTTATTTTGTTCAATGCTTTCTTCTTTATGCCACTTGTTGGATTCTGATATGTCAAAATCCAATTATGAAATTGAATGAAAATAGTTATTATGCAGTGAATGGATTCGTATATCTGTGGATGTAAGTAGGATAGTAAATGACTGTTGAATCAGATTCGAAAAATGTACAGTGTAACTTATTAATGTGAAATCTAAATATTCCTCGGGTATTACCTACCCGTTAAAATATTTTCACCATTAATAGTTTGTACAAAGGAATTTTTCAATTACAATCTTTATGAAAATATATATACATATACATTTTCTTTAGGTGTAATCATGGATTTAATGAGTTAATATATATATATATATATATATATATATATATATATATATATATATATATATATATATATATATATATATATATAATCAAAAGGAATACACATTAATCTCATTTGATTTTCGGTTGGAACTAGAATGAATAATCTCTAAAACTTTAGAGATTACATAATTGCCGTGAAGAACGAAGATAATAGATGTACAACGATACGTAGAACGATGATTATACTCGAGGTATAGAATGAGATGTTGAGGCATGAATTGTTGATGGTAATGGTGCTGTTACTGATGGTACTGTTGGTGCCGATGATGTTGTTGAAGCTGGTACGTTTTGCACCATATTTTCCAAAGCCACTATCCGAGCGCGAAGCTCGTTGACTTCTTCTATTACACCGGAATGATTATCGGTCAAAACAAGCGGGTGAATAATGTTTAGAATTATAAATATGATATAGTCGTGGCGAGATACTCTGGAAATGAGGCTGAAAATGGTGTTTCGGATAGGTTTTTCGGTAAATGCTTCAGATTCATCGCCTAGAAGGAAATTTGGTTGATGGAAAGTATCGCCTTCTTCTCGTTTCCATTGGTTAAGTTGACTACAAACTCATCAGATGAATTGGGGATGGCTGATTGGTTGATTCATTTTGGTGACGTTGCTTCCCGAGCTTAGGTGAATATCCATATTGGAATAGCTGTCGGAATCCGAGGAACTTGAACTAGCGGTGAGTTCCATTTCGTACGATTGAATAAAGGATTTTTCGATATGAAATGATTTCCAGCTATTGTATGGTATTCTAATTACATAGAATACTTATATATAGTACAGAAGAACCCGTAGATTACGGAGGAATTTGCAGGATATGACAGGCAAAGTTTACAGTAACAGATACGCTAAGATATGAATTAGCAGATACGCTAAGATATGAATTTTGTCTATAAACTATTCATGCAATTAATGCAGTAAGATGTGTCTAGACTAAGAATGATAAGCAAGTAATTTTGGACACAAAATGATAAGCAAAACTTTTGATATGCAGACACGGTCGAAGTCCAGACCCACTAATGCATCTAAACAACTATCAGTTAGACACACTAATGCAAGACCTGGTTCGCTAAGACCACCGCTCTGTTACCAACTCTAATGACCCGTCCTAATCCGTCTGGACGAATACATTACATTTGGTTACATCGCGAGGTACTTGACCTCTATATGATACATTTTACAAACATTGCATTCGTTTTTAAAAGACAATCTTTCTTTACATCGAAAGTTGACAGTATGCATACCATTTCATAATATATCCAACTATAATTGACTTAATAATAATCTTGATGAACTCAATGACTCGAATGCAACGTCTTTGAAATATGTCATGAATGACTCCAAGTAATATCTCTAATATGAGCATATGCACAGCGGAAGATTTCTTTCATACCTGAGAATAAACATGCTTCCAAGTGTCAACCAAAAGGTTGGTGAGTTCATTAGTTTATCGTAATCAATCATTTCCATAATTTTAATAGACCACAAGATTTCATTTTCCGTTTCAATATACATCTCATATTAGGCATTTCACAAACTGCATAGAGATAAAAATCATTCGTATGGTGAACACCTGGTAACCGACCTTAACAAGATGCATATAGAATATCCCCATCATTCCGGGACTCCCTTCGGACATGATAAATTCGAAGTACTAAAGCATCCGGTACTTTGGATGGGGCTTGTTGGGCCCAATAGATATATCTTTAGGATTCGCGTCAATTAGGGTATCTATTCCCTAATTCTTAGATTACAAGACTAAAAAGGGGTATATTCGGTTTAATAATTCAACCATAGAATGTAGTTTCGATTACTTGTGTCTATTTCGTAAAACAGTTATAAAAGCGGCGCATGTATTCTCAGTCCCAAAAATATATATTGCAAAAGCATTTAAAAAGGGAGCAAATGAAACTCACAATATAATATTTTGTAGTAAAAATATTTATACGACGATACTGAACAATGCAGGGTTGGCCACGGATTCACGAACCTATATCATTTATACATATTAACACACATAATCGTAATCGAATAAATATATATATTATTATTAGTGATATAATTTTTATATTAATAACTTATATACATTTCATTATTTAATTAAATGTATTCATTTTGTATAAAAATATATTAATATAGTTAAGTTATGTATATTAAATATACTTTTATGTAATTACTCTTTTGTTTATAAAATACTAGTTATAATAACACTGAAATAATTATACTGATAATAATAATAATTTTCATAGTACTAATAATATTAATGATAGTATTAATAATAGTTTTTATAAAAATATAGATTTAAAGTAATAATAATTTTAGTAATAATTATGTTAATTTTCAATAATAATAGTACTTGTTAATGATATTCATATTAACAAAAATGCTAATATTAATAATAATACTTACGTCAATATTAATAATACTAATAATTTTAAAATGATACTAATACTAATATTAACGAAAATGCTAATAAGTTTTATTATTTTCGTAATAGTAATAATAATAATATTCATAATCATAATAATAATCATAATAATATTTAAAGGGTACAGTTTATAATAATCTTAATATACTTACAAAATACTAATGTTAATGGCATTTTTAATTCTTGTAATATAAATATGATATTGTTATTAATAATAATTAGAATACTAGCAATAACAACAATCTTAATAATCATATTAATAACGATTCTTTAAATGATAAAATTAATAATAATTATACAAATATAAATAATACTTATACTAAATACTAATACTAATATTAATGATAGTAATAATTATAATGTTTATAAATATGGTAATAATAATAATAATTGTAAGTATGGTACTAATAACAATAATAATCATAATAATAACAATAATAACTTATCATAATAATAATAACATTAGTAATAATCAAAATAGTAATAATCATAATGAAAATGATAATAATAATAATAATAACAATAATAATAATAATAATAATAATAATAATAGAAGTAATAAAAAAAAATGGCTACCTTTAAAATAAGCTTCTAAAAAAAAATTGCCACTGCCCGGGCTCGAACCCCCGACGTCTCGCATACCCGGATTACTCCTTAACCATTCAGGCTGTTGCCTATTTTCTGATTATAATTACTCCCTTATTATATATAACTCGTAAGCTAGTCTGTTAAACTTCTCCTTCATCAGTTCCAAAACAATCGACCCAATAATCATAAACGTGCAGTAAATCGATGGCTTTAAGTATGTTACTTGGAACTTATACTACCCTCATTGATTTCCAATTTAAAAGCAACAATCAAAAATATAAAAAGCAAAATAGCAGTCGTTGTTTATCGAAAAAAATGAAGAACAATAAATTCGATTTCGACATTGAGACTGTTTTAAGTAAAAATTTCTATACGAATTAGTTTGCAAATCGTTTATACAAACTTTTGGAACTATCAATTGCTTCTTAAATTCAAAAACAAATTCAAATTTCGTAAAGAACACGATGGTTGACTTTTTGAAATTAAATCTTTGACTTGAAAAATCTGAATTCGTTAAGAAGAATTGAAAGATAAATTTTTGCAGGTAGTTTAAACACATCACTCCTAACGTATCTGATTTATTAAATTTTGAAACTTCATTTGAAATTGTGCTTTGTAAAAAAAATAAGAACAGAGCACGAGCTGTGTGCTTTATATTTTCTGTTTGAATTCATGAATTAACTTGATTGTAATTTTTATTTGATAATGATAATTGAAAAAAAATCGAATGACTCCCTCTGTTATCCTGAGTTAATTGCTTATATATAATCCTTTATGATCCACCGAATTAATAAATCGGAAAGAAAATATAAAATAAAAAAAATAAAAAATAAAAAATAAAAACATGAAGTCGATGGCTAAAGGATTTTGTCCTAATACAATGCTGGATTCCAATTTGTAACCAGTTAACAGATAGGAAACAACATCATCTACAGAATGATATATACATGCAACAGAAATAGTACACTTTCCTTGTTTTTTTATAATTTATATAATTAACATTAATAAATAAATATATTGGTATTATTAATACTAATTATAATAATAATACTGATTAGTAATAATAAATATACTAATATTGATATTGATAAAAATGATTAATAATACTAATATTAACATTAATAATGATAAAAGTAATAATAATAATAATAATAATATGTTAATAATAATAACAATAATAATGATTTTAATCAATTTAATAATCATTAATAATAATGATAATATTAATAAAAATGATAATAATAATATTATTAATGATTCCAATTATATGATTTATAATAATACAAATTAGAGTAATACTTATTATTAATGATAATAATAAGATTAGTAATAATAATCTATCACTTTATATATACCAAATGTCTTATCTACAGATAATAGTATTAAATATAATAGTATTGATATTAATATTGAAAGAAACAACAATACTATTATAACAATTAATAATTAAAATTAGTATATTAGTATTATATGTTATTGCTTATGTAAAGTATATTATAGAACTAATATTGAATATTAAGTTTTTACACCTTAACATATATTACAATATACATATAATAATAATTATATATAGAAATCATATATTTATATATAAGTTCATTTTAATTATTTTCTATCTTAATTCCTATATTTAATTTTAAATGTTTATTTTAAAATTTCCAATTATATATATATATATATATATATATATATATATATATATATATATATATATATATATATATATATATATACATACATACATACATTTATATAAGTATACATATTTATTTACAACAAATTGTTCGTGAATTGTCGGCAATAGCCAAAGGGTAATTGCATAAATAAAAACACTTCAAAATTTTGAGATTCAACATTACAGACTTTGCTTATCGTGTTGAAATCATATAAAGATTAATTTTAAATTTGGTCAAAAATTTTTGGGTTGTCACAAAACCTGCCTTCAAAGAATCCAAATGATTCAGTATCTACTGAAGTCATTAACGAATACCTTGCTCCTGACTCTAAATCTTTACTGACAAATCTTCTTCATCATCCTTTGATATTAAAAATTCTAATATATCATCGTATCTTCATTATAAATATCCTCGATATTTTTGAAGATATTTTCATAACTATTCTTATCTGAAATTATATATGTCTTCGCGCTATTTGTAGTGACCCGAACTTTTCCATGTTTATATATATTAAATGAAATTATTATTTACATGATTAAGTGTTTCCAACATGTTAAGCAATCAAAATTGTTAAGACTTGATTAATTTAAATAGGTTTCATATATACAATTGACCACCCAAGTTGACCGGTGATTCACGAACATTAAAACTTATAAAAACTATATGATGACATATATATAATTATATATATAGTTAACATGATATTATGATAAGTAAGTATCTCATTAGGTATTTTAACAATGAGTTATATACATAAAATTGAGTTTATTGAATTAAGAAACTCGAAACGATATATATATATATAACGATTATCGTTATAACAATGTCTTACTAAATACATATGAATCATATTAAGATATTGATACACTATGTTTAATCATGATAAATGATAAGTAAACATGTCATTAAGTGTATTAAGAATGAACTACATATGTAAAAACAAGACTACTAACTTAATGATTTCGAAAAGAGACATATATGTAACGATTATCGTTGTAACAACATTTAACTGTATATATATATCATACTAAGATATATTAATATATCATAATATCAAGATAATGTAATAATTTAACATCTCTTTAGATATAATAAACAATGTGTTAACAACATTTAACAAGATCGTTAACTTAAAGGTTTCAAAACAACATTTACATGTAACGACTAACGATGACTTAACGACTCAGTTAAAATGTATATACATGTAGTGTTTTAATATGTATTCATACACTTTTGAAAGACTTTAAGAGACTTATCCAAGTACTTCTACTTAACAAAAATGCTTACGATTACATCCTCATTCATTTTTCATCAACAATTCTACTCGTATGCACTCGTATTTGTACTTATACAATACACAGCTTCTAAATGTATTTACTATTGGTATATACACTCCAATGATCAGCTCTTAGCAGGCCATGTGAGTCACCTAACCATGTGAGAACCATCATTTAACATCTAGCATGACTTATGAGCAAGGAAACAAAAACATGAACTCCTTTTAACCCCACTCACCTTCACCACTCACCACCTACTCCATTTCACTTCCAATTTTCTTCCCAATTCTCTCTCAAAACATACACAATCTTCCATGAACGTCTAAGTTACTATTTTTTCAGTAAAAATCATCAAATACAAGCTTTGGTTATTATCTATAATCATCATAAAAACAATTACTCAAGAACACATCAAGAACACTTCCAAGTTTACAAGTTTACTTCTAAGTTTCCTAATCCATTCCAAGCAACCATCTAAGATCAAGAAATCTTTGTTATTTACAGTAGGTTATCTTTCTAAATAAAGATAATATTCATATTCTAACTTTGATTCAATTTCTATAACTATAACTATCTTAATTCGAGAAATAATCTTACTTGAACTTGTTTTTGTATCATGATTCTATTTCAAGAACTTCCAAGCCATCAAAGATCCTTTGAAGCTCAAGTTATTTTTTCATCATTTCCAGTAGGTTTACCAACTAAACTTGAGGTAGTAATGATGTTCATAACATCATTCGATTCATATATATAAAACTACCTTATTCGAAGGTTTAAACTTGTAATCACTAGAACATAGTTTAGTTAATTCTAAACTTGTTCGCAAATAAAAGTTAATCCTTCTAACTTGACTTTTAAAATCAACTAAACACATGTTCTATATCTATATGATATGCTAACTTAATGATTTAAATCCTGAAAACACGAAAACACCGTCAAACCGGATATACGCCGTCGTAGTAACACCGCGGGCTGTTTTGGGTTAGTTAATTTAAAACTATGATAAACTTTGATTTAAAAGTTGTTCTTCTGGAAAAATGATTTTTCTTATGAACATGAAACTATATCCAAAAATCATGGTTAAACTCAAAGTGGAAGTATGTTTCCAAAATGGTCATCTAGACGTCGTTCTTTCGACTGAAATGACTACCTTTACAAAAATGACTTGTAACCTGTATTTTCGACTATAAACTTATACTTTTTATGTTTAGATTCATAAACTTAAGTTCAATATGAAACCATAGCAACTTGAATCACTCAAAACGGATTTAAAACGAAGAAGTTATGGGTAAAACAAGATTGGATATTTTTGCTTGTTGTAACTACGTGAAAATTGGTAACAAATCTATATTAATCATATCCTAGCTAAATCATATTGTTTTATACATGTATTATAATATATTATGTAATCTTGGGATACTATAGACACGTATGCAAATGTTTTGACATATCATATCGACCCATGTATATATATTATTTGGAACAACCATAGACACTCTATATTCAGTAATGTTAGAGTTAGCTATACAGGGTTGAGGTTGATTCTAAAAATATATATACTTTGAGTTGTGATCTAGCCTGAGACTTGTATACACTGGGTTGTGGATTGATTCAAGATAATATATATCAATTTATTTCTATACATCTAACTATGGACAACTAGTTGTAGGTTACTAACGAGGACAGCTGACTTAATAAACTTAAAACATCAAAATGTATTGAAAATGTTGTAAATATATTTTGAACATACTTTGATATATATATATATATATATATGTATATATTTGTTATAGGTTCGTGAATCGACCAGTGGCCAAGTCTTACTCCCGACGAAGTAAAAATATGTGAAAGTGAGTTATAGTCCCACTTTTAAAATCTAATATTTTGGGAAGAAAATACATGCAGTTTTATAAATGTTTTACGAAATAGACACATGTAAATGAAACTAATTATATGGGTGAATGATCGAAGCTGAATATGCCCCTTTTGCTTGGTAGCCTAAGAATTAGTAAACCGATCTACTAATTGACGCGAATCCTAAAAATAGATCTATTGGGCCTAACGAACCCCATCTAAAGTACCGGATGCTTTAGTGCTTCGAATTCGTTTTTATCATGTCCGAAGGATTTCCCGGAATGATAGGGGATATTCTTATATGCATCTTGTTAATGTCGATTACCAGGTGTTCACCATATGATTGATTTTTATCTCTATGTATGGGATGTATATTGAAATATGAAATCTTGTGGTCTATTATTATGTTTTGATAATATATAGGTTAAACCTATAACTCACCAACATTTTTGTTGACGTTTTAAGCATGTTTATTCTCAGGTGATTATTAAGAGCTTCCGCTGTTACATACTAAACTAAGGACAAGATTTGGAGTCCATGCTTGTATGATATTATGTAAAAACTGCATTCAAGAAACTTATTTTTGATGTAATATATTCTTATTGTAAACCATTATGTAATGGTTGTGTGTAAACGGTATATTTTAGATTATCATTATTTGATAATCTACGTAATGCTTTTTAAACCTTTATAGATAAAATAAAGGTTATGGTTGTTTTAAAAATGAATGCAGTCTTTGAAAAACGTTTCATATAGAGGTCAAAACCTCGCAACGAAATCAATTAATATGGAACGTTTATAATCAATATGAACGGGACATTTCAGTTGGTATCCGAGCGTTGGTTTTAGAGAACCAAAATTTTTGCATTAGTGTGTCTTACTGAGTTTGTTAGGATGCATTAGTGAGTCTGGACTTCGACCGTGTTTTTCTTCAAAAACGATTGCTTAACATTTTTTGTTGGAAACTATATATTATTAACATGTAAATATATTAATCTCTTAACGTGTTTGATATTGTGTGATAGATTTCTACCTCTAGTACAAATCCCATCGACTCACCTAATAATAATGAAGAGTCGAATATACTTTGGGAAGATTCACAAATTCCCGAAGAGGAACCGGAAGAGGAGGAACCGGAAGAAGAAGAGGTTCTGGAGGAAGAAATATTGATACCTACAGTAAATCGATTAATTAAAAGAAAATCCTCAACCAACGGACCAAAGTTAAAAATGGTCAATGGTGTTTCAGCCAAGGAAGCAAAATATTGGGAAGATTACCAATTTTCTAATGAATCGGATCCCGATGAGGATTCCGATGATGTTATAGAAATTACCTCGACCCAATTTAATAAAGCAAAAGAAAATAATAGGGGAAAAGGTATAAAAATAGAGAAACCTGATTCCAACTCCGATGAACTTTATATGTATCGACAACATCCGTATTTCATAAAATGTAACAATAACCCGGGAACCTCTAAACCACCAGGTTTTTCTAAACCATTGTGGAAAACAACGGCTCGTATTAGAGGAACACCATATATCCCTAGAAAATTAGGAAAACGAACCAAGTCCGAAGAAGAAGAAACCAGTGATTCAGATTAGAGGGTTGTAATTATGTTGTGTATTATATGTATTGTAGTGTGCTTGTACTTTTATGTTCTATGTAAAAATTGTTTGTATTATTTTTTAATCGTTAAGGGTAGACAACCGAATATTTTAGAAGACCTACCAGAGGATATGATTAAGGAAATCTTGTCTAGAGTCAGTCAGAATTCATCAGCGCATTTAGTTATGGCGAAATTAACTTGTAAAACATTTGAAAGACTTTCCAGAAATGCCTTAGTTTATAAAAGGCTTTCCTTTTATAGGTGGGGTATATCGCATTGGGGAGACCGTAAGTTACTCCGTGTTTTCTTTAAAGCGTTAAATGCGGGGAACCCAAATGCAATTTTACGCTACGGGTTAAGAACCTATTTTGACTCAACATATCCCAACATAGGATTTCATGAGTTAGAAAGAGCTTCTAACATGCAACATAAATAAGCATGTTATACTTACGGGTTAGTGATGTTCGCTTCTCACCAAAGTGAGAAAAAGAACATCGGATTACAACTATTAAATGAAACATTCCCACAGGTGACGGATTCAGTAGTTGGGGTGAGAAACAAGGTTTTTAGATTATTACGGGGCTGTTGGACATTACGAAACCCTCGTCCTTTTGACGACATTACAACATGCTGCCTAGCCAATGGTCATAACGGTTACTTTCCACAAGACCAAGGATGGGAAGTCGTCTTAGTAAAACCAGAATGCATGACTTGTTTCTGGACTTATGAATTACGTGTCATTATTTCATTTGCTGAACAACTTGCGTATTAACTAGAATTGCCTTTATAGCTGCCAAGTAGCAAAGTTTTTATGTGCTATATTTCATGCTATATGTAAAATAGCGGTATTGTAAGTTTGCAAAATATTGTATATAAGTTTGAATGTGAAATATTATTGTAATCAGTTTTTCATATAGAATTGTAGTAGTTGAATTGTATATTAGCTACTAAGTATAAACTTAACGGGTAGGTACTACCCGAATTAAAACTATAAAATGCTAATATGAAGAAAAAGCTTTTATAAATAAGTTCATATTATGCTACGAAATACTATTGACTACTCTTAATATTCTATATGATTAACTTAATTCTTTTGGCTATTTTTGAAGGAAATGGCACCGACTACTCGTCAGAACTTGAACATGAGCGAGGAAGACTTCCGTGTTTTCCTTGCTGCGAACATAGCTGCGGTGCAAGCCGCAATGCAAAATAACAACAATAAATCTGGTTCTAACAGTGGAACAAATTCCACAAGAACTCGTGTAGGATGCTCCTACAAAGAATTCACTGCATGCAAACCTTTGGAATTCGATGGAACCGAGGGTCCAATCAGATTGAAACGGTGGACCGAAAAGGTTGAATCTGAAGAAAAAAAAGTAAAGTAAGCTACGCATACCTTCACAGGTACTGCGTTAACATGGTGGAACACCTATCTCGAGCAGGTGAGACAAGATGCTGCTTACGCACTACCGTGGTCACTATTCAAGCACTTGATGAACGAGCAGTATCGTCCCAGAAACGAGGTCAATAAGCTTAAGGTAGAGCTTAGAGGATTACGAACACAAGATTTTGACATCACCACGTACGAATGACGATTCACATAGTTGAGCCTATTGTGTCCAAGAGCGTTCGAAGATGAAGAAGAGAAGATTGACGCATTTATAAAAGGGTTACCAGAAAGGATTCAAGAAGATGTAAGTTCACACGAGCCCGCCTCCATACAAAAGGCAAGTCGAATGGCTCACAAACTCATAAATCAGATTGAGGGAAGGATTAAAGAACATGCGACCGAAGAGGCCAACACGAAACAAGTCAAGAGAAAGTGGGAGGAAAACAGTGACCAGAGTTACCCATACAACAACAACAACAATCACAACCATAATCGCAACAACTATCCCAACAACCGCAACATCAATCGCAACAACAATAATCGCAATCCCAACAACAACTACAACAAGAGTCCCAATAACAATAACTTCACCAAACATCCCAACAACAATAACAACCACATCAATCCCAATACCAATCTCAATAACAACACTAACAACAACAATCAGAAAATTCCATGCTATAGGAGTGAAGGATATCATCCGGGTAAATTTTTGGAAGTAGTATGTACCAAATGTAATAGGAAGGGTCATGCTGCAACGGAGTGTGAAGCATTCGGACCAGTGACTAAAAGAACAAATACTGCCCACATTATTTGTTTCGGATGCAGAAAGAAGGGCCACTACAAAACAACGTGCCCAAAACAGAGAAATAATAATGGGCAAAGCCGTAGGAGAGTTTTTAACATTAATGCGGAAGAAGCGCAGGAAGACCCGGAGCTTGTTACGGGTACGTTTCTTTTTTATTAAAAACCTGCTTATGTTTTATTTGATTCGGGTGCGGATAGAAGCTATATGAGTAGAGATTTTTGTGCTAAATTAAGTGGTCCATTGACGTCTATGAATAATAATTTTTTACACGAATTAGCAAACAGTAAATTAATTTCGGCAGATAAAATATGTCGGAATCGAGAAATTAAACTGGTTAGCGAAACGTTTAAGATTGATTTGATACCAGTAGAGTTAGGGAGTTTTGATGTGATAATTGGCATGGACTGGTTAAAAAAGGAGAGAGCAGAGATCGTATGTTACAAAAATGCAATTCGCATTGTACGAGAAGAAGGAAAACCCTTAATGGTGTACGGAGAAAAGAGCAACGCAAAGCTAAATCTTATTAGTAATTTGAAGGCGCAAAAGCTAATAAGAAAAGGTTGCTATGCTGTTTTAGCACATGTCGAGAAAGTACAAACCGAAGAAAAGAACATCAATGATGTTCCCGTCGCAAAAGAATTTCCCGATGTATTTTCGAAAGAATTACCGGGACTACCTCCACACCGATCCGTTGAATTTCAAATAGATCTTGTGCCAGGAGCTGCACCAATAGCTCGTACTCCATACAGACTCGCACCCAGCAAAATGAAGGAACTCCAAAGCCAACTACAAGAACTTTTAGAACGTGGTTTCATACGACCAAGTACATCACCATGGGGAGCTCCTGTTTTGTTTGTCAAAAAGAAGGATGGTACATTCAGGTTATGTATCAACTACCGAGAGTTGAACAAACTTGCCATCAAGAACTGTTACCCATTACCGAGAATCGATGAATTATTTGATCAACTACAAGGCTCATCGGTTTATTCGAAGATCGATTTACGTTCTGGATATCACCAAATGCGGGTGAAAGATGATGACATTCCGAAGACTGCTTTAAGGACGCGTTATGGTCATTACGAGTTTATGGTTATATCGTTTGGATTGACTAACGCACCAACTGTGTTCATGGACCTCATGAACCGAGTGTGTGGGCCATATCTTGACAAGTTTGTCATTGTTTTCATTGATGACATACTTATTTACTCGAAGAATGATCAAGAACACGAAGAACATTTGAGAAAAGTGCTAGAGTTGCTGAGAAAAGAAAAACTGTACGCTAAGTTTTCAAAGTGTGCATTTTGGTTGGAAGAAGTTCAATTCCTCGGTCATATAGTGAACAAAGAAGGTATTCAGGTGGATCCAGCAAAGATTGAAGCCGTTGAAAAGTAAAACTTCGAAACACATATGCCAATTGTGACGACCCCGTCAAAACACTTAACGGATCCGTCAGTTGGCCCCACAGCTTGATCGGACTTAATTGAATTAAATAAACAAAGTTGCATTCTTTTATTTCAAAAATTTTCCAAAAAGGAAACAAACCAAAATATGTAGTTTTAAACAACCAACCATAGTAATAAACCAAAAGTTGACACAAAACCTTGCCAACAAACCCACAAGTTTAAATTATCCAAAAATAGAATGCAAGCTTAAGTTTCATAAAATGTTTCATAAAATCTGCCCAAATGCATGCAGACTCTTCTAAACACAGCGGAAGCATCACAAAACTCAAGTACCTGTGAAAACATGCAAGTAAACTGTCAACACAAAGGTTGAGTGAATTATAGGTTTAATTAAATAAGTAAACTTTAGACCACAAGATTTAAAAATATTAGAAAACATTAAACATTATTCCATTATCAATGAGCCACCTGGTAACCACTTAACCTTTTATTTACCCTTGCCAAACACAATAAAAATATACACTTGGACAGTGTATCTACAACAAATTACGAAGTACTAAACATTTCGATTATAAATTACTAGCGCGAGTAGCTCGAAATGGGGTTGTCAAACCCGATAGATCTATCCATAGGATTCGCGTTCACCAGTAGAAACCAATGATTACAGTTACCAGACTAGGGAATATTTTTGTCCAACTCACAATGAATAATTAAATT
The DNA here is from genome assembly GCF_046630445.1 of Rutidosis leptorrhynchoides. Lineage (NCBI taxonomy): Eukaryota > Viridiplantae > Streptophyta > Magnoliopsida > Asterales > Asteraceae > Rutidosis > Rutidosis leptorrhynchoides. Next base: position 213,395,996 of record NC_092338.1, on the reverse strand, counting down.
TAACTGTTACTTGTGTCTAAACGTAAATGAAAATGCATGTAATCACATCCCAAAAATATACTTTGAAAAGTATGTAAAAACGGGACTATAACTCACCTTAAAAGCAACTTAAGAAACCACACAAACAAGCGAACAGCAAATAGAATAAAGTGATCAGGAACGATCACAACGCCGACCTATAAATAAAACAGGTCGATATAAATAACTAACTTAGATCAAGTCTTAGTATGATAGCTATTGTACATGTTGCAAGTAGACATAGAACAATACTCGGCAAGCATCGGTTTGACTGGAACAGCGTACGGACACATACATTCTATTTTTAGAAAGTTTCTATTTTTAGCAGGTTTCCATTTTTGTAAAGTTTCTATTTTTGGAAAGTTTCTATTTTTGGAAAGTTTCTATTTTTAGAAAGTTTTTAAGTTAGGAAAGTTTCCTTATTTAGAAAGTCAACAAAAGTCAACTAAAATTCAAAGTCAACCGAAAGTCAACTCAAAAGTCAAAATTGGTCAAACATAGTCAACGTTAATTTAAATAGTGTAAGTTAGAATAATAACATAAGTTATAATGTTTATTAAAGTTAAAAGTGTATAATTATGTCATAACATAAGTTTAATTAAATAAAATGAATTATTAAAGTTAATATAAGTTGAAATGATATAATTAATATAACATAAGTATCTAATTAATTAATTAAATATTAGTCATAATATAAATATTATTAATTAATAATAAATTTTAAATCATATCATAAGTTTTATTAATTAATAATGAATTATTAATCATATCATAAGTTTCTAAATATAATTATTAAATCATAAGTATTTAATAATTTAATCATAATTAAATAATAATTAAGTCTTATAATAATTAAATAATTATTTAATCTTCATTATAAGTCTTATAATAATATTCTTATAAAATAAATTTAACACTTATCATAAGTATTTTCCATTAATAATAAAAGTGTCATTAATCATAAGTTAAATTAAAATGTTAATTAAATCATAAATAATAGTTAAATGATATAATAAATATTTATATCATAAGTCTTAAATAATAATAATTACCTATTTTATCATAAGTAATTAATTAATAATGAAATTCATTATTTTTATCATAAGTTTTAGAATTAATCATAAGTTTTAATTCAAAAGTTCATCGGGTCGTATTTTGAGCCCCGGGTGTCAATTTCTGGCGAGCCTTATATGCATCTCCGCCTATTCAAACCACCCGACACAATGGTGCACTCAAGAACACACCAAGAACAGTCCGAAAGTCGTGGTAATCAGCCATGACACCACTTGGACCTTCAATTTACTCAAAACCGTGTTTTAGTCGTACCGGGTGAACTGTGGCTCGGATTTAGGTGACCCGAACATGAAAGTTCGTCCCACCATCCGTCCTAACACACTAACACACCCTAAAGACACCAAGGAAGGTCACCAAGTCGGACCAAACCTGTTTCATGTCAATCCACATTTCAATTTTAACAAAATAGTAATTTGATCATAACTAGGGCTCCGGGAATCGAAATGACATGAATCCGGAGTCTAAAATTAATGTCTTGATGAGAGGAAATCATCTATATAGTTTATTTTAACTTTTATATCAGTCACAAACCCAGAATACACGAAATAGCTGCTGTCTAGAATTTTATAAACCGAAAACATGCAATTATGAGTACATCTATGCATACAAACACCATTACAATAATCCACAAATATCATACTACTAAATAAACATCAAAATACAGAAAATAATTGAAAACTTGAAAGTTCTAGGGTTAGGGTTTATACCCTAATCGAGAAACGATTGATGTTATCGCGTAGAGAATGAAGAGAGGAACGCGTTTATACTAATCAATCCTTGATCCTAGCTTTAAATTTTGAAGATGATGGTGATGTTGGGTGAGGATGGCGACGGCACAAAGGGAAGAGAGAAAAAGAGAGCAAAATTGAAAGCTAGGTTTTAGGGATATTGCTAAAAACAAATATGTGAACAAATGAGAAGCAAAGGGGAGTATACTCCCCCTTACCTTCGGTCGAACCAAGGGAGTGGGGTGGGCCCTACTAGCCCATCTCACTTAATAATTAATTCCTGATGGCCCGAAAGCCCGAACGAGTCCCGAAACGCAAAAACGCACTTACGCGATTAAAAATTCGGAAAGATAACAAACGTGCGACGAAAAATAAATATAAATACACTATATAATAATATGATCTTAAAATATCATATTTAAAATATTTAGGATTTAAATGTCCCAAAAACTCGACCGTTGGTTTGAAAACCAAAAAGATTCACCGGATGGAAATCCGCGAGACGTAGAAACGTATAAATTAAAATATGAATACAAATATTCACATAACACATAATAATTAATATATATATATATATATATATATATATATATATATATATATATATATATATATATATATATATATATATTATATATTATTACAAATAATAATATAGGTCATAGAAATGATGTGGCACACTAACAGTTAACGGTCGTTAAATAATTAACTGAAAAAGATAACGGAAAAAGTAGGGTCGTGACAGTACCTTCCCGTTACGGAAATTTCGTCCCGAAATTTAAGCAGGCGCAGGGGTTGACTCGGCATCTGAGAACAAATGCTAGTATTTCTGCTTCATCTGGTCTTCACGCTCCCAAGTGAACTCGGGACCGCGTCTAGCGTTCCATCTGACCCGAACAATGGGAATTCTGCTCTGTTTAAGAGTCTTAACCTCTCGGTCCATGATTTCAACAGGCTCCTCAATAAAATGCAATTGCTTATCAACTTGAAGTTCCTCCAAAGGAATAGTCTGATCAAATTCAGCCAAGCACTTCTTTAAATTCGAAATATGGAAAACATCGTGAACAGCACTGAGTTCTTGTGGCAATTTCAAACGATAAGCCACCGGTCTAACTCTTTCAATGATCTCAAAAGGTCCCACGAAACGAGGACTTAACTTCCCTCTTTTACCAAAACGGATTACGCCCTTCCAAGGCGAAACCTTTAACATAACACGATCACCAACTTGAAATTCAACATCTTTCCTTCCCTTATAGGCATAACTCTTTTGCCGACTTCTAGCAGTTCTCAACCTTTCTTTAATTTGTACAATCTTCTCAGTAGTCTCGTGAATAATCTCTGGACCTGTTAGTTGAGCATCCCTGTAAGACCCGATTATTTATTTTACAGAAGTGTATTAGAGTGCATGAAGTGTGGGGAAAATTGTGTGAGTAAACCGAAGACAGAACCTGTTCAGCCCTTCGTGCGCGCCGCGCAGGGGTGATGGTGCGCGCCGCGCACTGTCCCTGCGACAGAACCCCAGTTTTTCTGTTTTGAGTTTAATGAAGGGCATTATGGTCTTTTCACTTGAGGGTCGGTTTTAGGCCACAAAGGCAGATTGGTGGACTCTTTCAAGACCACAATCTTATCTTCATCTCTTCCACACACTCTCAAACCCTAGAGTGAGAAATAGAGCTTAGAGAGAGAAAGCTTCATTTGGGGAAGAAGGAGGTTGAATCAAACGAAGTTGCAAGTGTTAAAGTTGTTCACCTTGTTCACGGCTACGTTGTGGTGGTATTTGTAAGCTCTAACTCCGAGTTTTCATAGTTTGATTTAGTGTTCATAATTGGGGTTTTGAAATGGGTGTTCTTGAAATAAACCCATTAGTTGTTAACTGAATGTTTGAGCTAGTAAATGGTGTTAATAACCATTGTTGGTTGGTTTGGGTTTGTTAATGAAGATGATTAGTTGTTAATCATGTTTGGTTGTTGGAATCACTAGTTAATTAAGATTATAAGTGATTAAAAGTGTAAACTTGCAAATGGGTGTTGACTTGAGTTTGGGTCAAAATGGATTTTTGTGTCTTAATGATGCAAGTAAGTGTTTTGATGTTGAACCTTGAGCATAAGGGGGTGTTTGAACAAAATCATTAGTTAATTTTGATTATGGGTGTTTTGGGCGAGTTTTGACTTAGTCAAAGTGATGCATGTGCAAATGGGTCGATATTGCACTTATGGTGTTTTGTGTATAAGCTAGTGTATTTAGCTTATTCGGTTGTAAATTACTTAGGTGATTTGCATCGGACGATTAGGATCTCAAGCGGAAGTTGCCTTACTTGAAATCAAGGTGAGTGGAATATTTATACATGTATGTATGTGGTTTATTTACTCGTACGCGATGTGGGCCTTTAGCGCCACATCGTGAGTGTTGGGCGTTATGTCACAAGTTGGTGGCTTATTTGGTATTCAGGTGAAGAGAACTACGGGTCGGTAGTATCTCGCTAGGTGTCTCACGAGTCGGTGACACCTCTTGGAGGTTTACAAGTCGGTGACCTCATATGTATTGACGGGTGGTGCACTAGTCGGTGACACCCCATAGTGTTCACAAGTCGGTGACACTTGGTGGTACTTCACAAGTCGGTAATGCCACATGGCGTTCACGAGGCGGTGACCCATAAGTAATAGTGGTGATTCACAAGTTGGTGACACCTTATGATGAGTCACAAGTCGGTGACATTTCTTAGTGACCACAAGTCGATGACACTAGGTGGGGCTTCACAAGTCGGTGATGCTACATGGTGATTCACAAGTCGGTGACACCATATGACGAGTCACAAGTCGGTGACATGGTACGATTGAGACTCGATGATCTTGGTCGGCTACAAGTCGGTAGTAGTAAGCGGTGAACGGTTAGCGTGTTTATGCCCTTTTATGTTTAGTATATTATCGTGTTGAATTATATACTAACGTTGTTGCTAGTCGTGTGTTTGTTGATGCTAACTCGTTTGTTCATTGTATGTAATGGTTTTATAGGTGGATGCGTGTAGGTAAATTACATATGTATATGTATAAGTATTGCATTCACTAAGCATTACCTTACCCTCTCGTTGTTTACCATTTTATAGGTTCCGGCGTGGATAAGGGTAAGGGCATCCGTTCGGACTAGAGATCCCGCTTGATGCTAGGGGATGCTTTTGGCTTTAGTAGCTCTTGGAGTTTGACCGATAGTTGGGTAGTTTAATCCCAAACGCCATGCTCATTGTGTAGTTTGGAACTTAAACTTTTTGGTGGTCGAAACTCTAAACTTGTATTAAACTTGTATTTTGGGTCGTGTGGGCCCCGCTTGTAAAACATCGTTTTATGTTTGATTCGTGTTAGTTTTACATATATAAGTTTGCCGTGAAAAGCGTTCGGTCTAAATATGTCGGGAAGTGGTCCATCTTTTTACGAGTTAAAAACAGTTTGATCAGAGCCTGGAACGCCTTGTGCGCGCCGCGCACTTTTAGTGGAGTGCGCCGCGCACCACACCTGAGCAGCAGTTTAAATTTTTTTTTTGGGACTGTTTTTGGTCGGTTATCGGAGGCGGGTTGTTACAAGTGGTATCAGAGCATGGTCTAAGGGATTTAGGTGACTTGAGATAGGCGCCTAGACTTAGACTTTTGTGTGTGCTATTATGCGGGACTTGTAGGATTGCGGGTCGGTTCGGGATTTAGTTAGTGCCTTAGAGAATGGGTGAACTAGCTATGTATTGATTATGTTGTTATTAATCCCGTTGTTTGCGTTGAATATCTAGCGAGATAGTTGTTGTATTCATGAGCTCGGCATGGCGTGTGAGCATAATAATGCTTCGCGACCATTATTACCGTTGCAAGCCAAGTCATGCAAGTGATGTACAACAAGTGTTGAACTAGATGGGATGTACGAACTGTGGCATATTATATGTTTGTGAACGATTGATCGTGGTGGTGTGTGTAAGTTATTCATGTTGTGTTCCTAACCGAGTTCATTTCTTAGAATGACTACAAGGAGCAAACAAGCCAACGAAGATCAAGACGAAGACGTTGAGTTCACGGCTAAGGTTGAGGCCATCTTTAAACGTCAAAAAGCGGAGTTTCTCGAGGATGTTAGAAAAGTTTTTCGGGAATCGGTTGATGGGCAATTAACCGATCTAATTGATGAAAGGGTGAAGGTCGCAATCGAGGAAGCCCTTGATGCTAGAAATATTTATCCCCGAGGCGAAGGGAGTGAAGGAAATGGGAGGCGGGACTTCCATTACAAAAACTTCAAGGATGCACAACCTCCTATGTTTAATGGGGTAAGGGATCCATTGAAGAGTACATGTTGGGTTTCAGACATCGAGGGGGCTTTCCGTACTAGTGAATGTCCTCCCGAGAAGAAAACGAGGTACGGTTCTATTATGTTACGTGAAGAAGCCAAGTTGTGGTGGGATGACAAGATTCAATTGTATGGCGAGGAACAATGTATGAGCTTGTCATGGGATGAGTTCAAAAAGGAGTTCTTTGATGAATACCGAACTTCTTCCGACCTTGATAGAATCCGGGACAAGTTACACAATTTGCGACAAGGTTCGATGGACTTGGTTACTCTCAAGTCTACCTTCTTGGCAAAGACTCGTTTTTGTCCGGAGTATGTTGGTGACGATCACAAGTTGATGAAAGATTTCTACCGTACCATGAATGACGAGTTGAAGGGTAAGATTAGTCGGGGAATGGCTAAGTCTTTTGAAGAGTTGTTTGACTTGGCGCGGGGTTCCAAACCAGAGGTGTCAAAGCCAAGTGTGTCCGATGTTAGTAAACGAAAGTTCGAAGCGGCGACGTTTTTGAACAAGAAGAGTAAAAGCGCTACCGAAGGTGTCAGAAGCGTACAGATGAATGACACGGGTGGTTCTAAATTCGCGTGTTATAATTGTGGGCAAACAGGGCATAAGTCTCGTGATTGTCCGTCGGGTAAGGTCACATGTTTTAAGTGCCGGAAGGAGGGACACCGGAAGTCGGAATGTCCCGAGTGGAATAGTGACGGAGCGCGAAAATCTAGCGACGCTTGATTCAGGTACTATTCGATTTTAGTACTATCTTTATGCGGGTGATTTTGGTTAATGATTGAGTTTATCCATGTGTTGTAGTGACTAGCTAGGTCGAGTTAGTCCATTGCGGTTTGATTAGCCATGTCGGGTTAATCAATTGGATGTTGGATGTTGACCGAGGCGGGTTAACCAAGTGAGTTTGACTAACCGAGTCGGGTTAATCAATTAAATGATAAGTGTTGACCGAGTCGGGTTGACCTAGTGTGTTTGACTTAACCAAGTCTGGTTAATCAATTGTTGTTAGGCGTTGACCGGGGCGGGTTGACTAAGGGTATTTGACTAACCGAGCCGGGTTAATCAAATTATTTTTAGGGGATTAACCAAGTCGGGTTGACCGAGATAGTTTGACTAACCAAGTCGGGTTAATCAATAAGTTGTTGGGAGTGTTGACCAAGTCGGGTTGACCAAGTGAGTTCGACTTAACCGAGTCGGGTTAATCAATTTGGTGATAAGTGTTGATCGAGGCGGGTTGACCCAACGTATTTGACTAACCGGGTCGGGTTAATTAATTCTTGTTAAGGGTTGGCCGAGGTAGGTTGACCGGGCGAGTTGGAGGCCTAACCGAGTCGGGTGAAACCGTGATTTGATTAGAGGGTTACTTGTATTGCGCTCCATAAGGTTTAGCGTAGTAATGGTATGCCGTTCAAGAGGCGTTCACGTTGACTTTGTATGTGTGCGAGTATAGTCATGGTGGTTGACTATCTTTGTTTGTGTGTAAGTGACCGCGTTAACGGTCGAGACGGTACGGGTAGGGTATAAGTCTTGGTGGCACCAAGCATCGCCATTGTAAGTGAAAGTTTGCTAGGCCTGCTTTGTGTCCTAGGTAGATCTCGACTAGCAGTTGATTGCTAGGGAGTTGTGGCGTTGAGCCGTAATGTTCATTGGGTTTGGGTGACTTCGAATAGTCAAGTGTCATATAACGTCGAGGATGGACCCCGAAAGGGGCAAGTGAATGAGACTCGGTGGTAGTAATGGGAGTTGCATAACACTACGTCAGGTGCCCTCCATATACCTGCAAGTGGAATGCTTCACTCCGGTGGTGTGATTACTTTGTACTTGGGTACCGGTGAGGAAACCAAAAGGTACGATCATGGTTTATTGCGACGACTAGCGGGCATTGACGTTTAGCCGATTCGGAAAGACTAGGTTCGAGTATCTTGTGGTAAGTCCGCGGAAAATTTTGAGTATGACCGACGTTGGTACCGGTCATGTATGTTGTGGAATGTTGAAATTTCGCAAGGTATTATCATCTTGACGATGATAAGGTAGGGTTAAAACCCTAAGTGAGGGAGTATGTACCCGGAGGGTACGATGCTTCTTTGGTTTGGTAGGCGTGTTTGAGCCATTTGCCGTAAGTTATCTCGTTTTGAGAGCCAACTAGAGATGTAGAGTGTTAGTTTGGACTGTCTCATGTAGGGACGTGTTAGGATAGAGTGCGTTCAGGAACGAACTCTCTAGAGTATTGGCGATGGGCGTTAGAACTCTAAGTCGTGATTTGGAGTATGCCAAGGAAATCATGAAGGTTAATTGTGCAATTGGAACGTTGCATGGTGGTAAAGTGTGATCGATAGGATGCACGGTGGCCTCAAAGGTTCCGAGATTTTGTGAGAACTCGAAGACTTGTGGAAAATGAGTTGTTTTCGTTCGCGATGAGGTTTATATCGCGAGGACGCGGTCCAATTTAAGTGGGGGAGAGTTGTAAGACCCGATTATTTATTTTACAGAAGTGTATTAGAGTGCATGAAGTGTGGGGAAAATTGTGTGAGTAAACCGACGACAGAACCTGTTCAGCCCTTCGTGCGCGCCGCGCAGGGGTGATGGTGCGCGCCGCGCACTGTCCCTGCGACAGAACCCCAGTTTTTCTGTTTTGAGTTTAATGAAGGGCATTATGGTCTTTTCACTTGAGGGTCGGTTTTAGGCCACAAAGGCAGATTGGTGGACTCTTTCAAGTCCACAATCTTATCTTCATCTCTTCCACACACTCTCAAACCCTAGAGTGAGAAATAGAGCTTAGAGAGAGAAAGCTTCATTTGGGGAAGAAGGAGCTTGAATCAAACGAAGTTGCAAGTGTTAAAGTTGTTCACCTTGTTCACGGCTACGTTGTGGTGGTATTGGTAAGCTCTAACTCCGAGTTTTCATAGTTTGATTTAGTGTTCATAATTGGGGTTTTGAAATGGGTGTTCTTGAAATAAACCCATTAGTTGTTAACTGGATGTTTGAGCTAGTAAATGGTGTTAATAACCATTGTTGGTTGGTTTGGGTTTGTTAATGAAGATGATTAGTTGTTAATCATGTTTGGTTATTGGAATCACTAGTTAATTAAGATTATAAGTGATTATAAGTGTAAACTTGCAAATGGGTGTTGACTTGAGTTTGGGTCAAAATGGATTTTTGTGTCCTAATGATGCAAGTAAGTGTTTTGATGTTGAACCTTGAGCATAAGGGGGTGTTTGAACATAATCATTAGTTAATTTTGATTATGGGTGTTTTGGGCGAGTTTTGACTTAGTCAAAGTGATGCATGTGCAAATGGGTCGATATTGCACTTATGGTGTTTTGTGTATAAGCTAGTGTATTTAGCTTATTCGGTTGTAAATTACTTAGGTGATTTGCATCGGACGATTAGGAGCTCAAGCGGAAGTTGCCTTACTTGAAATCAAGGTGAGTGGAATATTTATACATGTATGTATGTGGTTTATTTACTCGTACGCGATGTGGGCCTTTAGCGCCACATCGTGAGTGTTGGGCGTTATGTCACAAGTTGGTGGCTTATTTGGTATTCGGGTGAAGAGAACTACGGGTCGGTAGTATCTCGCTAGGTGTCTCACGAGTCAGTGACACCTCTTGGAGGTTTACAAGTCGGTGACCTCATATGTATTGACGGGTGGTGCACTAGTCGGTGACACCCCATAGTGTTCACAAGTCGGTGACACTTGGTGGTACTTCACAAGTCGGTGATTCCACATGGCGTTCACGAGGCGGTGACCCATAAGTAATAGTGGTGATTCACAAGTCGGTGACACCTTATGATGATTCACAAGTCGGTGACATTTCTTAGTGATCACAAGTCGATGACACTAGGTGGGGCGTCACAAGTTGGTGATGCTACATGGTGATTCACAAGTCGGTGACACCATATGACGAGACACAAGTCGGTGACATGGTACGAGTGAGACTCGATGATCTTGGTCGGCTACAAGTCGGTAGTAGTAAGCGGTGAACGGTTAGCATGTTTATGCCCTTTTATGTTTAGTATATTATCGTGTTGAATTATATACTAACGTTGTTGCTAGTCGTGTGTTTGTTGATGCTAACTCGTTTGTTCGTTGTATGTAATGGTTTTGTAGGTGGATGCGTGTAGGTAAATTACATATGTATATGTATAAGTATTGTATTCACTAAGCATTAGCTTACCCTCTCGTTGTTTACCATTTTATAGGTTCTGGCGTGGATAAGGGTAAGGGCATTCGTTCGGACTAGAGATCCCGCTTGATGCTAGGGGACGCTTTTGGCTTTAGTAGCTCTTGGAGTTTGACCGATAGTTGGGTAGTTTAATCCCAAACGCCATGCTCATTGTGTAGTTTGGAACTTAAACTTTTTGGTGGTCGAAACTCTAAACTTGTATTAAACTTGTATTTTGGGTCGTGTGGGCCCCGCTTGTAAAACATCGTTTTATGTTTGATTCGTGTTAGTTTTACATATATAAGTTTGCCGTGAAAAGCGTTCGGTCTAAATATGTCGGGAAGTGGTCCATCTTTTTACGAGTTAAAAACAGTTTGATTAGAGCCTGGAACGCCTTGTGCGCGCCGCGCACTTTCAGTGGAGCGCGCCGCGCACCACACCTGAGCAGCAGTTTAAATTTTTTTTTGGGACTGTTTTTGGTCGGTTATCGGAGGCGGGTTGTTACAATCCCCAAGCTCATTCCAAAAAATAGGAGACCTACATTTCCTACCGTACAAAGCTTCAAACGGTGCGGCTTTAATACTTGCGTGGTAACTGTTGTTATAAGAAAACTCAGCTAGCGGCAAATATTTATCCCACCCATTTCCAAAATCAATGACGCACGCTCGTAACATATCTTCTAATGTCTGAATGCTCCTTTCACTTTAACCATCCGTTTGAGGATGATAAGCGGTGCTCATATCCAACCTAGTACCCAAGGCTTCCTGTAAAGATCGCCAAAACCTCGACACAAATCGACTGTCTCGGTCGGAAATAATGGAAACAGGAACACCATGCCTAGAAACAATCTCTTTCAAATACAAACGGGTGAGTTTCTCCATCAAATCCGTTTCCCTAATCGGCAAAAAGTGAGCCGACTTAGTGAGTAGATCTACAATCACCCAAATCGCATCATAGCCACCCGAAACTCTTGGTAACTTAGTAATAAAATCCATAGTAATACCTTCCCACTTCCACTCGGGAATTTCTGGTTGCACCAAAAGTCCAGACGGTTTTTGATGTTCAGCTTTGACCTTAGCACATGTCAAACACTTAGCCACATACGTAGCCACATCACCTTTCAAATTATGCCACCAATACAGCTCCTTAAGATCCTGATACATCTTTCCTGAACTAGGATGAATAGAGTATCTAGACTTATGAGCCTCATCCAAAACAAGTTGTCGAAGACCTCCAAATTTCGGAACCCATAGACATCCCGCAAAATACCTAGTACCATCAGCTCGTACTTCAAACTTCTTAGCTACCTTTTCTACATTCTCCTTCATGAAATTCTCCTCCTTTAAGGCTTCTTGTTGTGCCTCAAGAATCTACCTAACGAGGTTTGATCTAACTGTCATATTCAAGGCCCTAACCCTGCGAGGTTCAGTCCTTTCTTTACGACTCAATGCATCAGCCACAACATTGGCCTTACCCGGGTGATACAAAAGGTCACAATTATAATCATTCAACGTCTCAATCCATCTTCGTTGTCTCATGTTCAACTGTTTCTGATCGAGGATATGTTGAAGACTCTTGTGATCGGTGTACACAGTACTCTTAACACCATAAAGATAGTGTCTCCAAATTTTAAGCGCAAAAACAACAGCCCCCAACTCTAAATCATGAGTTGTATAGTTCTGTTCGTGAATCTTCAACTATCGTGACGCATACGCAATAACCTTCTTTCGTTGCATCAAAACGCAACCATAGCCTTGTCGCGATGCATCACAATAAACAACAAAATCGTCATTACCCTCCGGTAGTGACAAAATAGGAGCGGTAGTCAACTTCTTCTTCAAAATCTGAAAAGCATTCTCTTGTTCATCTTCCACTCATACTTCTTCCCCTTATGCATTAAAGCAGTCAGAGGTTTCGCAATACAAGAGAAATCCTGAATGAACCTTCGATAGTAACCTGCCAACCCTAAGAACTGCCAAATCTGAGTAGGAGTTTTCGGGGTTTCCCACTTTTCAATCGCCTCAATTTTAGCGGGATCAACTTGTATTCCCTGTTTACTAACAATATGACCAAGGAACTGAACTTCTCTTAACCAAAAAGCACACTTAGAGAACTTAGCGTACAACTCTTCTTTCTTTAACAAATCAAGCACTAACCTCAAGTGTTCTTCGTGCTCTTCATCACTCTTAGAATAGATAAGGATGTCGTCGATGAAAACAATAATGAACTTGTCCAGATAGGGTCTACACACACGATTCATGAGGTCCATGATCACAGCAGGTGCATTTGTCAATCCGAACGGCATAACAAGAAATTCAAAGTGACCGTAACGGATGCGAAAAGCAGTTTTCGAAACATCAGATTCTTTAACACGCAACTGATGATAGCCAGAACGAAGATTAATTTTTGAATAAACAGACGAACCCTGAAGTTGATCGAATAGATCATCAATTCTCGGAAGAGGATAACGATTTTTAACAGTGAGCTTATTTAGTTCACGATAATCAATGCATAAACGAAAGGAACCATCTTTCTTCTTAACAAACAGAACGGGAGCTCCCCAAGGGGACGAGCTAGGATGAATGAAACCTTTGTCTAACAACTCACGAAGTTGACTCGACAATTCTTGAAGTTCGGAAGGCGCAAGAAGATAAGGAGTACGTGCGACAGGAGCAGCGCCGGGAACAAGATCAATTTGAAATTCTACCGCGCGTTGCGGCGGAAGGCCAGGTAAGTCATCGGGAAACACCTCGGGAAAATCCCTAACAACGTGAACGTCATCAACGTTCTTTACTTCCTTACTAGGATCAACAACATGAGCAAGAATAGCATGACAGCCTTTGCGGAGATGTTTACGAACTTTCATACAGCTAATAAGGTTTAACTGTGTGCATTTCTTATCTCCAAAGACCATCAGTGGCTCTCCAATCACATTAGTAATACGAATAGCCTTATCATAACACACGATCTCAGCACGGTTCGCAGACAACCAATCCATACCAATAACAATATCAAAACTACCAAGTTCAATCGGTATCAAATCTATCTCGAAATCCCTACCACCCAGATTAATGTTACACTTACGGTGTACAGTCTTAGCAGTAAGTTCCTTACCATTAGCTACTTCAACAACATAAGTATTGTCTAAGAGAGTTAACGGCGTTTTGATTATCGAACTTAATTTACTCGACACAAAACTTAAATCAGCCCCTGAATCAAATAGTACATAAACTGATAAATCGTTGACTGAGAACGTACCAGTAACAAGCTTAGGATCTTCCTCCGCATCCTTAGCATTAATGTTGAACGCTCGGCCGCGTGCAGTCTCTGCAGTCTTCTTGTTGGGACAAGCATCTCAGAAATGCCCCGGCTTCCCACACTCATAAAAAACCCTTGGATTACCTCCATTATTCGATTTCCCATTACCGTTACCGTTACCACCTCTATTACCAACATTATTATTATTACCACCAGCTGCGGGAGTAGCAAAACCCGGCAAAAGTACTGTACAATCTTTAGCAATGTGCCCTTTCTTAGAGCACCTCTTACAAGTAACTGTGCAGTAACCATCATGAGCTTTATAGCAATGAGGACACACGCTGATTTCTGTTATTAGCACCTGAGGTATCCTGTTTCTTCTGCTGACCCTGGTTTTGATTGCGGTTGTTATCCCACTTTCGTTTCCCATTATCAGCCTTCTTGACAACCTCCTCACTACTTTCAACAACTGTAGTCTTGCTTCTTCTCAACACCTTGTCATTAAGTTTGTGGGCCATAGACATAGCCGCCTCAATAGTCTGGGGTTCACTAGACTCAGCCCCGTGTTCAATCTTCTCGGACAAACCATCAATGTAAGCCTCAATTTTGCGGTCCTCATCCGCAAAAATCCTAGGACACAGCAAAGTTAACTCGAAAAACCTTCGTTCATAGGCATCTAACTCGGTGCCATGCATTTTCAAATTCTTGAGCTCAACCTCTAGCTTCTTAAGCTCACCCCGAGGTCTATAGCGGGTGATCAATCTTTCCTTAAAATCATTCCAGGCCAAACCATAAGCTACATCGCTTCCCAAACTACTAACCAGATTGTTCCACCATGTCAAGGCACTATCCTTGAGAGTGCAACTAGCGAAACTAACTTTGTCCTCTTTACGGACCCGACTGACCCTGAAAATAGATTCGATTTTCTCGAACCAACGAGTAAGCCCTATTGGTCCTTCCGTACCACTGAATTCTTGGGGTCGACTAGCCATAAAAGTTTTGTGGGAGCATCCCACCTGGTTGTTGTTCACATTGGCGTTAACATTAGCATTTGCTGCCATAGCAGCAGCAATTCCTTCATTGATCAGGTGTTGCATACGCGCTTCAGTGGACTCTCTTGGAGGCATGATCTTCAAAATAGAACAACACATCCGTTAGTACCAAGAATAATACTAGTGTCATAAAGGAATAGATCAAAACACGAAAAGACTAACCATTAAGATATTAGTCAACTAACACTATGAGTAATAACATGACAGTTATGATTGTTATAGAAATAACCATCACATGCATACATATTTTATGATAACATCATACAACATACATAGTACCTAACATACATGAACATATATTACGCATAATATAACATGCCAAGAGCCACAACATCAGAAATAAAACATGATAATGATAATAGATGTCATAAAAATAACCATCCATACATAATGAAAATATCCCATAACAAAATCTTAATAAAATCCTCGGCAAAACGCTGTACATAACCCAAAATGTATGTATAAAAAGGACATTAAGTCTGATGAAATAGATAATCAATATGAATAATCATATCACATTCGCTTAGAGCGGGTGTGATAAGCTGGTCCAGCATGAGTCTCGGCAGGATCCTCATACTTGCGCAACTTCCCTTTCACAACATCCAACTCTTCCTTCAACACACGAATAGTGCCCTCGAGAGCCTCGAACTTAGCATTAACTTCTCGATCACGCTTACAGTTCTCATCCTCAACCCTATGCTTGAAAGTGATAAAGTTACCCATGTCGGCACGGATCTCGTCCATAACTTCATTATGTGGCAAAGTGCGCAAACAATCACTAAGGGCGTTAATAAGTGTCACCTCATTATAAGCCCGGTTCATATGAGTAATGGTAGAAAAATAGTAATGAACAGGATCATCGATCTCTGGTTGATTAGCACGACGTCTAGCAGGAGACGGTGGAGCAGGAGCAGCAACGGAGTTATCGCTCGAAGTCGACATCTGCAAACAGCAAAACCGCAAATCACGTACCAAAAAGATATAAAAGCTAATAATATAACTTATACGAAATGAAATGCATATTAATGCTATAGCAAAAAGGTCGGGCTGTAGACTAGACTCTAATGCACCCTAAAAACCACGGGTTGACCATATTAAGACCGCCTAGTTCCCTACAACCAACGCTCTGATACCACATGTGACGACCCCGTCAAAACACTTAACGGATCCGTCAGTTGGTCCCACAGCTTGATCGGACTTAAATGAATTAAATAAACAAAGTTGCATTCTTTTATTTCAAAAGTTTCTCAAAAAAGAAACAAACCAAAATATGTAGTTTTAAACAACCAACCATAGTAATAAACTAAAAGTTGACACAAAACCTTGTCAACAAATCCACAAGTTTAAATTATCCAAAAATAGAATGCAAGCTTAAGTTTCATAAAATGTTTCATAAAATCTGCCCAAATGCATGCAGACTCTTCTAAACACAGCGGAAGCATCACAAAACTCAAGTACCTGTGAAAACATGCAAGTAAACTGTCAACACAAAGGTTGAGTGAATTATAGGTTTAAATAAATAAGTAAACTTTAGACCACAAGATTTAAAAATGTTAGAAAACATTAAACATTATTCCATTATCAATGAGCCACCTGGTAACCACTTAACCTTTTATTTACCCTTGCCAAACACAATAAAAATATACACTTGGACAGTGTATCTACAACAAATTACGAAGTACTAAACATTCCGATTATAAATTTCTAGCGCGACTAGCTCGAAATGGGATTGTCAAACCCGATAGATCTATCCATAGGATTCACGTTCACCAGTAGAAACCAATGATTACAGTTACCAGACTAGGGAATATTTTTGTCCAACTCACAATGAATAATTAAATTTAACTGTTACTTGTGTCTAAACGTAAATGAAAATGCATGTAATCACATCCCAAAAATTTACTTTGAAAAGTATGTAAAAACAGGACTATAACTCACCTTAAAAGCAACTGAAGAAATCACACAAACAAGCGAACAGCAAATAGAATAAAGTGATCAGGAACGATCACAACGCTGACCTATAAATAAAGCAGGTCGATATAAATAACTAACTTAGATCAAGTCTTAGTATGATAGCTATTGTACATGTTGCAAGTAGACATAGAACAATACTCGGCAAGCATCGGTTTGACTGGAACAGCGTACGGACACATACATTCTATTTTTGGAAAGTTTCTATTTTTAGCAGGTTTCCATTTTTGGAAAGTTTCTATTTTTGGAAAGTTTCTATTTTTGGAAAGTTTCTATTTTTAGAAAGTTTTTAAGTTAGGAAAGTTTCCTTATTTAGAAAGTCAACAAAAGTCAACTGAAAGTCAAAGTCAACTGAAAGTCAAATCAAAAGTCAAACTTGGTCAAACATAGTCAACGTTAATTTGAAAAGTGTAAGTTAGAATAATAACATAAGTTATAATGTTTATTAAAGTTAAAAGTGTATAATTATGTCATAACATAAGTTTAATTAAATAAAATGAATTATTAAAGTTAATATAAGTTGAAATTAAATAATTAATATAACATAAGTATTTAATTAATTAATTAAATATTAGTCATAATATAAATATTATTAATTAATAATAAATTTTAAATCATATCATAAGTTTTATTAATTAATAATGAATTATTAATCATATCATAAGTTTCTAAATATAATTATTAAATCATAAGTATTTAATAATTAAATCATAATTAAATAATAATTAAGTCTTATAATAATTAAATAATTATTTAATCTTCATTATAAGTCTTATAATAATATTCTTATAAAATAAATTTAATACTTATCATAAGTATTTTCCATTAATAATAAAAGTGTCATTAATCATAAGTTAAATTAAAATGTTAATTAAATCATAAATAATAATTAAATGATATAATAAATATTTATATCATAAGTCTTAAATAATAATAATTACCTCTTTTATCATAAGTAATTAATTAATAATGAAATTCATTATTTTTATCATAAGTTTTAATTCAAAAGTTCATCGGGTCGTATTTTAAGCCCCGGGTGTCGATTTCTGGCGAGCATTATATGCATCTCCGCCTATTCAAACCACCTGACACAATGGTGCACTCAAGAACACACCAAGAACAGTCCACAAGTCGTGGTAATCAGCCATGACACCACTTGGACCTTCAATTTACTCAAAACCGTGTTTTAGTCGTACCGGGTGAACCGTGGCTCGGATTTAGGTGACCCGAACATGAAAGTTCATCCCACCATCAGTCCTAACACACTAACACACCCTAAAGACACCAAGGAAGGTCACCAAGTCGGACCAAACCTGTTTCATGTCAATCCACATTTCAATTTTAACAAAATAGTAATTTGATCATAACTAGGGCTCCGGGAATCGAAACGACATGAATCCGGAGTCTAAAATTAATGTCTTGATGAGAGGAAATCATCTAGATAGTTTATTTTAACTTTTATATCAGTCACAAACCCAGAATACACGAAATAGCTGCTGTCCAGAATTTTATAAACCGAAAACATGCAATTATGAGTACATCTATGCATACGAACACCATTACAATAATCCACAAACATCATACTACTAAATAAACATCAAAATACAGAAAATAATTGAAAAATTGAAAGTTCTAGGGTTAGGGTTTATACCCTAATCGAGAAACGATTGATGTTATCGCGTAGAGAATGAAGAGAGGAACGCGTTTATACTAATCAATCCTTGATCCAAGCTTTAAATTTTGATGATGATGATGATGTTGGGTGAGGATGGCGACGGCACAAAGGAAAGAGAGAAAAAGAGAGCAAAATTGAAAGCTAGGTTTTAGGGATATTGCTAAAAACAAATATGTGAACAAATGAGAAGCAAAGGGGAGTATACTCCCCCTTACCTTTGGCCGAACCAAGGGAGTGGGGTGGGCCCCACTAGCCCATCTCACTTAATAATTAATTCCTGATGGCCCGAAAGCCCGAACGAGTCCCGAAACGCAAAAACGCACTTACGCGATTAAAAATTCGGAAAGATAACAAACACGCGACGGAAAATAAATATAAATACACTATATAATAATATGATCTTAAAATATCATATTTAAAATATTTAGGATTTAAATGTCCCAAAAACTCGACCGTTGGTTTGAAAACCAAAAAGATTCGCCGGATGGAAATCCGCGAGACGTAGAAACGTATAAATTAAAATATGAATACAAATATTCACATAACACATAATAATTAATATATATATATATATATATATATATATATATATATATATATATATATATATATATATATATATATATATATATATATATATATATATATATATATATATATATATATATATTATTACAAATAATAATATAGGTCATAGAAATGACGTGGCACACTAACAGTTAACGGTCGTTAAATAATTAACTGAAAAAGATAACGGAAAAAGTAGGGTCGTGACACCAATTTTTAGGGCTAGCTGGTTATTACAGGAGATTCATCCAAGATTTTTCCAAAATAGCAAAACCCTTGACTGCATTAACGCATAAAGGGAGGAAATTTGAATGGAAGGATGAACAAGAAAAAGCGTTTCAATTGTTGAAGAAAAAGTTAACTACAGCACCTATATTGTCATTACCTGAAGGGAATGATGATTTTGTGATATATTGTGACGCCTCAAAGAAAGGTCTCGGTTGTGTATTAATGCAATGAATGAAAGTAATTGCTTATGCGTCTAGACAATTGAAGATTCACGAGCAGAATTATACGACGTATGATTTGGAATTAGGCGCGGTTGTTTTTGCATTAAAGACTTGGAGGCACTACTTATATGGGGTCAAAAGTATTATATATACCGACCATAAATGTCTTCAACACATATTTGATCAGAAACAACTGAACATGAGGCAGCGCAGATGGATTGAATTGTTGAATGATTAAGACTTTGATATTCGTTATCACCTGGGGAAGGCAAATGTGGTAGCCGACGCCTTGAGCAGAAAGGACAGAGAACCCATTTGAGTAAAAGCTATGAATATAATGATTCACAATAACCTTACTACTCAAATAAAGGAGGCGCAACAAGGAGTTTTAAAAGAAGGAAATTTAAAGAATGAAATACCCAAAGGATCGGAGAAACATCTTAATATACGGGAAGACGGAACCCGGTATAGGGCTGAAAGGATTTGGGTACCAAAATTTGGAGATATGAGAGAAATGGTACTTAGAGAAGCTCATAAAACCAGATACTCAATACATCCTGGAATGGGGAAGATGTACAAGGATCTCAAGAAACATTTTTGGTGGCCAGGTATGAAAGCCGATGTTGCTTAATACGTAGGAGAATATTTGACGTGTTCTAAGGTCAAAGCTGAGTATCAGAAACTATCAGGTCTACTTCAACAACCCGAAATCCCGGAATGGAAATGGGAAAATATTACCATGGATTTCATCACTAAATTGCCAAGGACTACAAGCGGTTTTGATACTATTTGGGTAATAGTTGATCGTCTCACCAAATCAGCACACTTTCTGCCAATGAGAGAAGATGATAAAATGGAGAAGTTGACTCGATTATACTTGAAGGAAGTTGTCTCCAGACATGGAATACCAGTCTCTATTATCTCAGATAGGGATAGCAGATTTGTTTCAAGATTTTGGAAGACATTGCAACAAGCATTGGGGACTCGTCTAGACATGAGTACTGCTTATCATCCATAAACTAATGGGCAAAGTGAAAGGATGATACAGACCCTTGAAGACATGCTACGAGCATGTGTTATCGATTTTGGAAACAGTTGGGATCGACACCTACCGTTAGCAGAATTTTCCTACAACAACAGCTACCATTCAAGAATTGAGATGGTGCCGTTTGAAGCACTTTATGGTAGAAAGTGCAGGTCTCCGATTTGTTGGAGTGAAGTGGGGGATAGACAGATTATGGGTCCGGAGATAATACAAGAAACTACCGAGAAGATCATCCAAATTCAACAATGGTTGAAAACCGCCCAAAGTCGACAAAAGAGCTACGCCGACATTAAAAGAAAAGATATAGAATTTGAAATTGGAGAGATGGTCATGCTTAAGGTTGCACCTTGGAAAGGCATTGTTCGATTTGGTAAACGAGGGAAATTAAATCTAAGGTATATAGGACCATTCAATATTATTGATCGTGCCGGACCAGTAGCTTACTAAGATGGCTCGTCCTAATCCATAAGGATGAATACAATAACATATGATTACATCGCGAGGTATTTGACCTCTATATGATACATTTTACAAACATTGCATTCGTTTCTAAGAGACAAACTTTCTTTTCATCGAAAGTTGACGGCATGCATACCATTTCTTAATACATTCAACTATAATTGACTTAATAATAATCTTGATGAACTCAACGACTCAAATGCAACGTCTTTTGAAATATGCCATGAATGACTCCAAGTAATATCTTTAAAATGAGCAAATGCACAACGGAAGATTTCTTTAATACCTGAGAATAAACATGCTTTCAAGTGTCAACCAAAAGGATGGTGAGTTCATTAGTTTATCATAATCAATCATTTTCATCATTTTAATAGACCACAAGATTTTCATTTCCATTTCTCATAAATATACGTCCCATGCATAGAGACAAAAATATCATTCATATGGATTGAACACCTGGTAACCGACATTAACAAGATGCATATAAGAATATCTCCTATCATTCCGGGAAATCCTTCGAACATGATAAAAACAACATCGAAGTACTAAAGCATCCGGTACTTTGGATGGGGTTCGTTAGGCCCAATAGATCTATCTTTAGGATTCGCGTCAATTAGTAGACTGGTTTACTAATTCTTAGGTTACCAAGTAAAAAGGTTCGGCTTCGATCATTCAACCATATAATGTAGTTTCGATTACTTGTGTCTATTTCGTAAAACATTTATAAAAATTGCGCATGTATTCTCTGCCCAAAAATATAAAGGGTAAAAAGGCAAATGAAACTCACAATACTGTATTTTGTAGTAAAAATAGATATGACGATATTGAACAATGAAGGGTTGGCCTCGGATTCACGAACCTATATCAATTATATATATGTTAACACATATAATGGTAATCGAACAACTTTATTTATATGTAGTTATGTATTAAGATTAATATTTATATATAATTTTATTAATACTTATAATATATTATAATGCTTATTTGATATATGATTTAATTAACGTTATGTCAATATAAATAATATTCTATTAGTTAAGACATAATATTATGTAATATTAGCATATATTTTTATATAAATATCTTCTGTTTGCAAAAATTAATAATAACACTAAGTTAAGGATAATAATGATAATGATAGTAATAATAGTAATAATAATAATAATAAAATGTTTCTTTTTAAGAATGAAAATTTTAATAAAGAAAATGATAGTTTTTAATGATAACAAAATAATAATTTTAGCAGGAATGATACTTTTAATAATAATAGTAGTTTTTAAATAAAAAGATAAGTTTAATAATATTGATAATGAAAAATAATGATTTTGATAATAATACTTAATACTTAATAATAATAATAATAATAATAATAATAATAATAATAATAATAATAATAATAATAATAATAATAATAATAATAATAATAATAATAATTTAACCATAATCTTAATAATAATCATAATAATAATAAATGATAATTAATACCTATATTAGTAATGATAATAATAATAATTGTAATACCAACAATAATAGTAAAATAATAATAATAATAATAATAATATTAATAATAATAATAATAATAATAATAATAATAATAATAATAATAATAATAATAATAATAATAATAATAATAATAATAATAATAATGATTATAAAAGTAGACTACCTCAAACTAAAGACCTTGGATTCATAAAGCTTAGAAGCATTAAAAAGAAATAAACTGCCCGAGCCGGAACTCGAACCTGCAACCTCTCGCTAACCATCACACGCCCCAAACCATTATGTTGTCTATAGTTTTCTGTTATAATTCACAACCTACAACTATATAACCCATTTTCTGTTTCAATTCTCCTTCTAAAAAAAATGAAACCCAGAACTATTCATCCAAATATAACTATCATCATCATCATATCTATCTCTCAAGTATCATTATCACTCGGATCATCATCACCGATCATCTTTATTAACATTATATCATCACCATCATTTTTTCGTTCATGATTATCATTAAACACAACATCATACGTATTCCATTAACATCATCATCCTTGCGTATTTTCACCACCTTTCCTCACCAACGTTCTTCATCTCCTTCATTCATCATAATTATCATCTTTACCTCATCATTACCTTCATCTTCAAATATAATACTGAAGTCTTCGAGGATGATATCAATTGATGTGTTGCAGCATCGAAAGTGGCGGAGGTTGGAGGTGGTTTTCTGTTTCTGTTGTAGCCGAAGAGGAACACAAAAATACAGCTGCAACAGAAAGCATTGTAGTAATAGGAGAAACAGAAATCATAGCAGCAGTATAGTAGAAGTTTGCAGCAACTCTTAAGTGGTTTTGGTTTAAGTTGTTGATCGTAAAAGAAAAAAATATATACAAAACAGTAGTGTAGCAGTAACATGATCGAGTGGTGGTGTTTTCATGGTAGTGAGAGTGGATGTCACGGTGGTTTATGATGGGGAAGTGGTGTTGGGTGTTGAAGGATCGAACAGAAATATAGAAGGATGGCGGTTTTGAATTAAAGGGATGAAGTAGGAGTATGGTAGTGTTTCGGGTCATGGTGTTGGTTGGCGTTTCTACCGGGTGGTGTCATGTGGTGGCAGGTGGCGGCGGACTATGGTAGTGGCGGAGAAGATAGAAGGAAGAAGAAAAGTAGTGAGGTTGATCAAGTTTATACAGGTGTATGTAAATATATAGGAGTATAACTTACCTATGTATATATATATATATATATATATATATATATATATATATATATATATATATATATATATATATATATTACTTAAGAATAATTATTAATATTATGTCATAATAATTAAACAATCATTCATGTCTACATAGTAATTCAAATAGGACACCTGTGATTTTTATTTCCTATGTATACACTTACATATTTTAGATTTTAGATGCATGTATGTGGTAAACAAGTCCACATCTTTAACAACTTTATTCATATAATAATATATAAATATAATTATAATATTAAAAAAATAATAATATTTACAAGAACTAAAAAAACGTGTAATAAGGCATCTCAAAGTTGCCGACACTTTTGTGAAATTTTCTATTTTTACAGACTGAGTTTCGTCTTCCGTTGTTAAACAGTGGTGGATAAAAGTGTTCAGAAAAAAATCCCAAATTTTTACATTAACTATATTTATTTATTTTGGTCATTATGGTATGAATTTCGGTCATTAACTATTAAATAAAAAGTACATTAATTATTCACTCCCAACCCTAAGTAAAATATAAAAAGTGTTAAAATTCAATAAATAGTTTCTAGATATATTTTAAATAAGCCTATTATTTATATAACTCATTTTTGGATCACCGTTAATTTTAAAATCACATAAGTTCATATTTTACTTGTTTATTTTCCATCAAATGACAATTGAGTGCTATTATCATTTACAAATGAATTCGAAACTATATAGATTTATTCAATATACTTTATTTATATATAGATATGTTTTAAATAATAATTATTATAAAATCCTATTTTTATTTTATTTTACATGATTCATTTAATAACAACAACATATAATATTTCCAATTATATTTTCAATTATTATATACACACACACACACATATATATATATATATATATATATATATATATATATATATATATATATATATATATATATATATATATATATATATATATATATATATATGTATCTATATATATATATGTATCTATATATATATATATGTATATATATATATACACACACATATATATATTTACAATTAACTGTTCATGAATCATCGGGAACTGGTCGAAGTCAAATGAATGTACGAAAATAGTTCAAAAATTTTGAGATTCAATTAATAGACTTTGCTTATCATGTCGAAACTATATAAAGATTAAGTTTAAATTTGGTCGAAAATTTTTGGGTCGTCACAGTACCTACCCGTTAAAGAAATGGGATGGTCATGAATAATAATAAATATGTTTTTATGACTCATATAAGCTGATAAATAGAGTTTTATTATCATTGAGTAATAAGGATGAAATAATTCGATTATCCGAAGAGTACGAATGAAGCTATCACTAAATAGTGAAATGAGAAAGACATATTTCATCATAACTTTTGACTAGTCATGGTTGAATTCCGGAATTCAAGGGTTTTAAAGAAAATCTTCGAAATCCGAAAGATTTGATTCTTCGGCGAATAAGGAAATTAAGATCTCTATAATTAAATACGGTGATCTCCCTCGATTACTCTATCTGTTATTTCCATTATAAATTAAATTCTCCCGTTCAATTATTCTCATGATTCCTATACTTTCTTTCTTAGTTCATACATCCAAACGATAGTGAAAATGCTTAATCAAGTCCTGATCCTTGTCCTCATCCTTACTATTGCAACAATCATTCTCCTTTTCCAGCTTCCACCAGAGGAATCTGCTTTCTTCTACTTCGCCCTTGGGGTTATAATGTTTTTAATTCTCCCGTGTCTTTATGTTGCGATAAACATTAATATACACGGTTTGTAATTTATGTGTTGTTATCGGGCTTTATATTCTCCCTTATATTTCGAAGCTCTATGCTTTTGTTTTCTCTTCCCGACTTCAAGTCAAGCGAATAATGGTCCAGAATTTGTAGATATAGGGTTTTGAATGATTATAATGTTCTAAGCTGGAAGGAACGTGATAGCACGATTTGATTTTCAAATTTATCAACATCACGGAAGATAGAACCATCAAGAATATATTTTCTTGATTTGTTCAGGAGTTAAGTAGAATGAAAGAGTTATGTAACATGACACATGATGACGTTATGATCTGTGAATTATCACATCCCATTAGAAACTCAGCATGACCTACTGTAATATAATCACGTTGATCAAGTGTCATTATATTATACTAACTCATGCTTCAGTTCCCAACACTACTTTAGAATTCATTCATAGTTCATACTTAGATTTTATAGAAATTTCCAATATAATATTTATAGATAGCATGAAGGGGTATATAATTTCGGACGAGAATATTTATGAAAATATCCTCAGAAATATCGAAGATATTTATGATGATATTTTGGAATTTCTAAGTTCCAAGGTTGATGAAGAAAAAAATTTACGCAAGTTTTTAACATGAGTACGGAGCAAGATATTCGTTGAAGGTTTCATCGATTCCAGAATTACCTGGATTCTTTGAATATAGGGTTTGGTCCTTGTATTTGTCCTTGGTCTCCTTCATGGCTAGCTCAATCCATTTTTTAGTACTAAATTTTCTATCGAGCGTTCCCAACACTCCATTCTCTATCATTAAACTCTTGGCCATTTTGGCCATCTACAATTTTACTGTTTCCTCTGCATTTAATGCCTCCATATTTGAATCGTCTGTTATCAATCCGAGGTAGTTTCAGGAGAATTGTGTTTTTTAGATGATTAAACGCTGATGGTAATATGATGGAATATAAAAAGTTCCCCGGTAACGATGATGAAGGGCAGCTTATATATCAAGGGTATAATAAGGCTAATTCAAATGAAAAGTCAAAATTTATTTGCTGAAGCTGTGACAAAATTGGCTATTTTGGAAAGGGATTGTAAAGTTATTTTCGGTAATAGCAACGCCAAAGGAGCTAGCACAGATATGAGCTAAATGTTTACTCAGGTTTCGAGTATTTTCTGGTGCATAATTATATGCATCAATCTTTTCTTCCGTAGATGAAGTGCGGTTGGTTCATCCTCTCGATTGAGGTGTTTTCAAGAATCATGAAAGGTTTGAACGCAGATTGTAATCGTCAAGATACAAATGAGGTTTAAGATGAAATCAAGTGGTAAACTTGAAGAAATGTTTAGTTTCATATGTTATAATCAATATTTTAATTCATTTTAATTGTCCAATGTTATTAGTCCACAGTCGATAGTCCATAGTTAACAGTCCAATAATTCATATATAATTTAATATATAATATTCGAATTAATTAATACGTATTGTGACCCGTGTACATGTCTCAAACTCGATCACAACTCAAAGTATATATATTATTGTAGAATCAACCTCAACCCTATATAGCTAACTCCATCATTACTGCATATAGAGTGTCTATGGTTATTCCAAATAATATATATAGATGCATCGATATGATATGTCAAAACCTTGTATACGTGTCCCGATATTTAAAATGCGTAAATAATAGTATTTAAATGACGATAAATAAAGTGCGTAAAATAAATAATAGAAATTAAATGACGATAAATAAAATTGCGAGAATATAAATTGTGATAAATAAACTGCGATAAATAAATTGCGATAATTAAATTGCGATAAATAAATTACGATAAAATAAAATGTAATACAGAATTAACAGTTAGCTAGGAACAGTTAGCTAGGATCTTGTTAGCATGGTTTCTTAACAAAATTTCATATTGTTAATTAGTCTGTTTCTAATCAATTTTTATTGTGTCCATTATTTCTTCATTATGCCACTTGTTGGATTCTGATAGGTCAAAATCCAAATATGAAATCGAATTTTAATGAAAATACTTATTCTTTGGTGAACGGATACATATATCGGTGGTTGTAAATAGGATAGTAAATGATCGTTGAATCAAATTCGAAGAATGTACAGTGTAACTTATTAATGTGAAATCTAAATATTCCTCGGGTATTACCTACTCGTTAAAATATTTTCACCATTAACAGTTTGTACAAAATAATTTTTAATTACAATTTTTGTGAAAACATATATACATATATATTTTCTTCATATATAATTATGGATTTAATGAGTTAATATAACGTTAAACTCATTTTCTTTTCGGTCAGAATTAGAGTACATAATCTCTAAAACGTTAGAGATTACATAATCATCATGTCGAACGAAGATAAATAATGTAGAACGATACGTAGATTGATTATTATAATCGATGTACAGAATGAGATGTTGAGCCGTGTGTTATTGATGGTACGGGTGCTGTTACTGATGGTACTATTGGTGGCGGTGATGTTGCTGAAGCTGGTATGTTTTGCACCATATTTTCCAAGGCTACAACTCAGGTGCGAAGTGCGTTGACTTCTGCTATTACTCCGGGAAGATTTTCGGTTGGGACGAGTGGATGAATAAGATTTAGAATTGTAGATAGAATATAATCGTGACGAGCTACTCTGGGAATGAGGCTAAAAATGGTATTTTGGATAGGTTTGCAGGTAAGCGCTTCAGGTTCTTCGTCAAAAGGTGAATTTGGTTGATGGAAAGTATCGCCTTCTTCTCGTTTGCATTGGTTAAGTCGACTACGAATTCATCAGATGAATTGGGGATGGATGATTGGTTTATTCATTCTGGTGACACTGATTTCGGAGCTTAGGTGAAACTCCATATCGGAATAGCTGTCGGAATCCGAAGAATTCGAACTGGTTAACGGATTCATCTCGTACGATCAGATGAAGGATTTTCGATAAGAAATAGATTATAGGATATAGATTAGTACCCTGTAATACATAATTTACATATGCATATATAATACTAAAATCCCATAAGTTACGGAGGAATCTACGGAAGCTGTCAAGTAAAGTCTACAGTAACAGATACGCTGAGATATGAATTATCAGATACGCTAAGATATGAATTTTGTCTATACACTATTCATGCATTCATTGCAGTAAAACGTGTCTAGACTAAGAATGATAAGCAGGTAATTTCCTAAGGATGATAAGTAGGTAATTTTTCGACACGAAATGATAAGCAAAACTTTTGACATGCAGACACGGTCGAAGTCCAGACTCACTAATGCATCTAAACAACTATCAGTTAGACACACTAATGCAAGAACTGGTTCGCTAAGACCACCGCTCTGATACCACATGAGACGACCCGTCCTAATCCATAAGGACAAATACAATAACATATGATTACATCGCGAGGTATTTGACCTCTATATGATACATTTTACAAACATTGCATTCGTTTCTAAAAGACAAACTTTCTTTTCATCAAAAGTTGATGGCATGCATACCATTTCTTAAAACATTCAACTATAATTGACTTAATAATAATCGTGATGAACTCAACGACTCGAATGCAACGTCTTTTGAAATATGCCATGAATGACTCCAAGTAATATCTTTAAAATGAGCAAATGCACAGCGGAAGATTTCTTTAATACCTGAGAATAAACATGCTTTCAAGTGTCAACTAAAAGGTTGGTAAGTTCATTAGTTTATCATAATCAATCATTTTCATCATTTTAATGGACCACAAGATTTTCATTTCTATTTCTAATAAATATACGTCCCATGCATAGAGACAAAAATATCATTCATATGGATTGAACACCTGGTAACCGACATTAACAAGATGCATATAAGAATATCCCCTATCATTCCGGAAAATCCTTCGAACATGATAAAAACAACATCGAAATACTAAAGCATCCGGTACTTTGGATGGGGTTCGTTAGGCCCAATAGATCTATCTTTAGGATTCGCGTCAATTAGTAGACTGGTTTACTAATTCTTAGGTTACCAAGTAAAAAGGGGCATATTCGGCTTCGATCATTCAACCATATAATATAGTTTCGATTACTTGTGTCTATTTCGTAAAACATTTATAAAAATTGCGCATGTATTCTCAGCCCAAAAATATAAAGGGTAAAAAGGCAAATGAAACTCACAATACTGTATTTTGTAGTAAAAATACATATGACGATATTGAACAATGAAGGGTTGGCCTCGAATTCACGAACCTATATCAATTATATATATGTTAAAACATATAATGGTAATCGAACAACTTTATTTATATGTAGTTATGTATTAAGATTAATATTTATATATAATTTTATTAATACTTATAATATATTATAATGCTTATTTGATATATGATTTAATTAACGTTATGTCAATATAAATAATATTCTATTAGTTAAGACATAATATTATGTAATATTAGCATATATTTTTATATAAATATCTTTTGTTTGCAAAAATTAATAATAACACTAAGTTAAGGATAATAATGATAATGATAGTAATAATAGTAATAATAATAATAATAAAAAATGTTTCTTTTTAAGAATGAAAATTTTAATAAAGAAAATGATAGTTTTTAATGATAACAAAATAATAATTTTAGCAGGAATGATACTTTTATTAATAATAGTAGTTTTTAAATAAAAAGATAAGTTTAATAATATTAATAATGAAAATAATGATTTTGATAATAATACTTAATACTTAATAATAATAATAATAATAATAATTTAACTATAATCTTAATAATAATAATAAATGATAATTAATACCTATATTAGTAATGATAATAATAATAATTGTTATACCAACAATAATAGTAAAATAATAATAATAATAATAATAATAATAATAATAATAATAATAATAATAATAATAATAATAATAATAATAATAATAATAATAATAATAATAATAATAATAATAATAATAATTATAATTATAAAAGTAGACTACCTCAAACTAAAGACCTTGGATTCATAAAGCTTAGAAGCATTAAAAGGAAATAAACTGCCCGAGATGGAACTCGAACCCGCAACCTCTCGCTAACCATCACACGCCCCAAACCATTATGTTGTCTATACTTTTCTGTTATAATTCACAACCTAGAACTATATAACCCATTTTCTGTTTCACTTCTCCTTCTAAAAAAATTGAAACCCAGAACTATTCATCCAAATATAACTATCATCATCATCATCATATCTATCTCTCAAGTATCATTATCACTCGGATCATCATCGCCGATCATCTTTATTAACATTATATCATCACCATCATTTTTTCGTTCATGATCATCATTAAACACGACATCATACGTATTCCATTAACATCATCATCCTTGCGTATTTTCACCACCTTTCCTCATCAACGTTCTTCATCTCCTTCGTTCATCATAATTATCATCTTTA
This sequence comes from Rutidosis leptorrhynchoides, assembly GCF_046630445.1. Lineage (NCBI taxonomy): Eukaryota > Viridiplantae > Streptophyta > Magnoliopsida > Asterales > Asteraceae > Rutidosis > Rutidosis leptorrhynchoides. The sequence goes on along the minus strand of NC_092338.1, from coordinate 213,365,306 downwards.
CCTCGTCATTACATTCATCTTCGAATATATTACTGAAGTCTTCGAGGATGATAGCAATTGATGTGTTGCAGCATTGAAAGTAGCGGAGGTTGAAGGTGGTTTTCAGTTTATATTGTAGCCGAATAGGAATACAACAATACAGCTACAACAGAAAGCATTGTAGTATTAGGAGAAACAGAAATCATAGCAGCAGTATAGTAGAAGTTTGCAGCAACTCATAAGTGGTTTTGGTTTGAGTTGTTGATCGTAAAAGAAACAAAATATATATAAAATAGTAGTGTAGCAGTAAAATGATCGAGTGGTGGTGTTTTCATGGTAGTGAGAGTGGATGTCACGGTGGTTTATGATGGTGAAGTGGTGTTGGGTGTTGAAGGATCGAACAGAAATATAGAAGGATGGTGGTTTTGAATTAAAGGGATGAAGTAGGAGTATGGTAGTGTTTCGGGTCATGGTGGTGGTTGGCGTTTGTACCGGGTGGTGTCCGGTGGTGGCAGGTGGCGGAGAAGATAGAAGGAAGAAGATAAGTAGTGAGGTTGATCAAGTTTATACGGGTGTATGTAAATATATAGGAGTATAAGTTACCTATGTATATATATATATATATATATATATATATATATATATATATATATATATATATATATATATATATAATTACTTAAGAATAATTATTAATATTATGTCATAATAATTAAACAATCATTCATGTCTACATAGTAATTCAAATAGGACAGCAGCTGTGATTTTTATTTTCTATGTCTACACTTACATATTTTAGATTTTAGATAGATGTATGTGGTAAACAAGTCCACATCTTTAACAACTTTTTTCATATAATAATATATAAATATAATTAGAATATTAAAAAAATAATAATATATACAAGAACTAAAAAAAACGTGTAATAAGGCATCTCAAAGTTTCCGACACTTTTGTTAAATTTTCTATTTTTACAGACTGAGTTTCGTCTTCCGTTGTTAAACAGTGGCGGATAAAAGTGTTCAGAAAAAAATCCCAAATTTTTACATTAACTATATTTATTTATTTTGGTCATTATGGTATGAACTTCGGTCATTAACTATTAAATAAAAAGTACATTGATTATTCACTCCCAACCCTAAGTAAAATATAAAAAGTGTTAAAATTCAACAAATAGTTTCTAGATATATTTTAAATAAGCCTATTATTTATATAACTCATTTTTGGATCATCGTTAATTTTAAAATCACATAAGTTCATATTTTACTTGTTTATTATCCATCAAATGACAATTGAGTTCTATTATCATTTAAAAATGAATTCGTAACTATATAGATTTATTCAATATACTTTATTTATATATAGATATGTTTTAAATAATAATTATTATAAAATCCTATTTTGATTTTATTTTACATGATTCATTTAATAACAACAACATATAATATTTCCAATTATATTTTCAATTATTATATACATATATATATATATATATATATATATATATATATATATATATATATATATATACACATATATATATTTACAATTAACTGTTCGTGAATCGTCGGGAACTGGTCGAAGTAAAATGAATGTACGAAAATAGTTCAAAAATTTTGAGATTCAAATTAATAGACTTTGCTTATCATGTCGAAGCTATATAAAGATTAAGTTTAAATTTGGTCGAAAATTTTCGAGTCGTCACACTTACCGACTTGAATTACCACAACAACTCGTGGCTGTACATAACACTTTCCACATCTCAAATTTGAAGAAATGTTTTGCTAAAGAAGATCTCACTATTCCGTTAGACGAAATCCAAATCAACAAAAAACTTCAATTCGTCGAAGAACCCGTCGAAATAATGGATCGTGAGGTTAAAAGACTTAAGCAAAACAAGATACCAATTGTTAAAGTTTGATGGAATGCTCGTAGAGGACCCGAGTTCACCTAGGAATGAGAAGATCAGATGAAGAAGAAATATCCGAACTTATTTCCAGAAGATACGTCAACACCTCCAACTGCTTAAAATTTCAGAACGAAATTTATTTAACGGGTAGGTACTGTAGTGACCCGAACTTTTCCATATTTATATATATTAAATGAAATTTTTATTTATATGATTAAGTGTTTCCAACATGTTAAGCAATCAAACTTGTTAAGACTTGATTAATTTAAATAGGTTTCATATAGACAATTGACCACCCAAGTTGACCGGTGATTCACGAACGTTAAAACTTGTAAAAACTATATGATGAAATATATATGATTATATATATAGTTAACATGATATTATGATAAGTAAGTATCTCATTATGTATTTTAACAATGAGTTATATACATAAAATTGAGTTTGTTGAATTAAGAAACTCGAAACGATATATATATAACGATTATCGTTATAACAACGTCTTACTAAATAAATATGAATCATATTAAGATATTGATACACTATGTTTAATCATGATAAATTATAAGTAAACATGTCATTAAGTGTATTAACAATGAACTACATATGTAAAAACAAGACTACTAACTTAATGATTTCGAAACGAGACATATATGTAATGATTATCGTTGTAACAACATTTAACTGTATATATATCAAACTAAGATATATTAATATATCATAATATCATTATAATGTAATAATTTAACATCTCTTTAGATATAATAAACAATGTGTTAACAACATTTAACAAGATCGTTAACTTAAAGGTTTCAAAACAACATTTACATGTAACGACTAACGATGACTTAACGACTCAGTTAAAATGTATATACATGTAGTGTTTTAATATGTATTCATGCACTTTGGAAAGACTTTAAGACACTTATCCAAGTACTTCTACTTAACAAAAATGCTTACGATTACATCCTCATTCATTTTTCATCAACAATTCTACTCGTATGCACTCGTATTTGTACTTGTACAATACACAGCTTCTAAATGTATTTACTATTGGTATATACACTCCAATGATCAGCTCTTAGCAGCCCATGTGAGTCACCTAACCATGTGGGAACCATCATTTAACATCTAGCATGACTTATGAGAAAGGAAACAAAAACAAGAACTCATTTTAACCCCACTCACCTTCACCACTCACCACCTACTCCATTTCACTTCCAATTTTCTTTCCAATTCTCTCTCAAAACATACACACTCTTCCATGAATGTCTAAGTTACTATTTTTCCAGCAAAAATCATCAAATACAAGCTTTGGTTATTACCTATAATCATCATAAAAACAATTACTCAAGAACACTTCCAAGTTTACAAGTTTACCTCCAAGTTTCCTAATCCATTCCAAGCAATCATCTAAGATCAAGAAACCTTTGTTATTTATAGTAGGTTATCTTTCTAAATCAAAGTAATATTCATATTCAAGCTTTGATTCAATTTCTATAACTATAACTATCTTAATTCGAGAAATAATCTTACTTGAACTTGTTTTTGTATCATGATTCTATTTCAAGAACTTCCAAGCCATCAAAGTTCCTTTGAAGCTCAAGTTATTTTTTCATCATTTCTGGTAGGTTTAACTACTAAACTTGAGGTAGTAATGATTTTCATAACATCATTCGATTCATATATATAAAACTACCTAATTCGAAGGTTTAAACTTGTAATCACTATAACATAGTTTAGTTAATTCTAAACTTGTTCGCGAACAAAAGTTAATCCTTCTAACTTGACTTTTAAAATAAACTAAACACATGTTCTATATCTATATTATATTCTAACTTAATGATTTAAAACCTGAAAACACGAAAAACACCGTAAAACCGGATATACGCCGTCGTAGTGACACTGCGGGCTGTTTTGGGTTAGTTAATTAAAAACTATGATAAACTTTGATTTAAAAGTTGTTCTTCTGGGAAAATGATTTTTCTTATGAACATGAAACTATATCCAAAAATCATGATTAAACTCAAAGTGGAAGAATGCTTTCCAAAATGGTCATCTAGACGTCATTCTTTCGACTGAAATGACTACCTTTACAAAAACGAATTGTAACCTGTATTTCCGACTATAAACTTATACTTTTCTGTTTAGATTCATAAACTTAAGTTCAATATGAAACCATAGCAACTTGAATCACTCAAAACGGATTTAAAACGAAGAAGTTATGGGTAAAACAAGATTGGATATTTTTGCTTGTTGTAACTATGTGAAAATTGGTAACAAATCTATATTAATCATATCCTAGCTAACTCATATTGTTTTATACATGTATTCTAATATATTATGTAATCTTGGGATACTACAGACACGTATGCAAATGTTTTGACATATCATATCGACCCATGTATATATATTATTTGGAACAACCATAGACACTCTATATGCAGTAATGTTGAAGTTAGCTATACAGGGTTGAGGTTGATTCCAAAAATATATATACTTTGAATTGTGATCTAGCCTGAGACGTGTATACACTGGGTCGTGGATTGATTCAAGATAATATATATCAATTTATTTCTGTACATCTAACTATGGACAACTAGTTGTAGGTTACTAACGAGCACAGCTGACTTAATAAACTTAAAACATCAAAATGTATTAAAAATGTTGTAAATATATTTTGAACATACTTTGATATATATATGTATGTATTTGTTATAGGTTCGTGAATCGACCAGTGGCCAAGTCTTAATCCCGACGAAGTAAAAATCTGTGAAAGTGAGTTATAGTCCCACTTTTAAAATGTAATATTTTGGGATGAGAATACATGCAGTTTTATAAATGTTTTACGAAATAGACACAAGTAAATGAAACTAATTATATGGGTGAATGATCGAAACCGAATATGCCCCTTTTGCTTGGTAGCCTAAGAATTAGTAAACCGATCTACTAATTGACGCGAATCCTAAAGATAGATCTATTGGGCCTAACGAACCCCATCCAAAGTACCGGATGCTTTAGTACTTCGAATTCGTTTTTATCATGTCCGAAGGATTTCCCGGAATGATAGGGGATATTCTTATATGCATCTTGTTAATGTCAATTACCAGGTATTCACCATATGAATGATTTTTATCTCTATGTATGGGATGTATATTGAAATATGAAATCTTGTGGTCTATTATTATGATTTGATAATATATATGTTAAACCTATAACTCACCAACATTTTTGTTGACGTTTTAAGCATGTTTATTCTCAGATGATTATTAAGAGCTTCCGCTGTTGCATACTAAAATAAGGACAAGATTTGGAGTCCATGCTTGTATGATATTATGTAAAAACTGCAGGGAACCTTATTCGTGGACAGATGAGCAAACTTATTTTTGATGTAATATATTCTTATTGTAAACCATTATGTAATGGTCATGTGTAAATGGTATATGTTAGATTATCATTATTTGATAATCTACGTAATGCTTTTTAAACCTTTATAGATAAAATAAAGGTTATGGTTGTTTTAAAAATGAATGCAGTCTTTGAAAAACGTCTCATATAGAGGTCAAAACCTCGCAACGAAATCAATTATTATGGAATGTTTATAATCAATCTGAACGGGACATTTCACTATCTGCGTTACATCATAAAGGAAACTATTTTAGTTCCTAAATTCTGAAAAATTCAATTTTAAAATATGAATGTCTTTGAAGTAGAGTTGGGAACTGAAGCATGAGTTAGTATAATATAATGACACTTGATCAACATGATTATATTACAGTAAGTTATGCTGAGTTTCTAATGAAACGTGATGATTCACAGACCATAATGTCATCATGTGCCATGTTACACGACTCTTACATTCTACCTAATCTCCAAACATATCAAGAATATATCTTCCTGATAGTTCTATCTTTTTCTCGTGACTTTTGGTAATTTGACTAATCAAGATCGTGCAATTTCAAATTCTTTCTTAGAACATTAACTATGTTCATACCAAAATTCATATCTACGAATTCTGGACCAATACGTACTACTTAAAGCTGAGAAGAGAAAATAAAAGCATGAAGTTTTGAAATAGAAATGGGAGTATAAGTCGTAGAAAATAAGAGGGAGCATTTACTGTGGATGTCAATGATTATAGAAAGACAGAAGAAGGGACTCCGAAATATAAGGGAAGATATAAAGCCCAACAACAAATCAGAAATTACAAACCGTGTATATCGATCCGTATAGCAATATAAAGACACGGGAGAACTAAAAACACTATAAAACCAAGAGTATAATAGAAGTGAATAGATTCTTCCGGCGGTAGATGAAAAAGAAGAATGACAGATACGAAAGTTAGGAGTATATCAAGAATCAGAACTGGATGGAGCATATTGACGAATGCTTTGAAGTATGAACTGAGGGAGAAAGAATAGAAGGTGTGAACTGTGGAAATAAGGAAACGAAGGGAGTGGATTTATAGTAAAATATCCGACAGAACAATCAAAACAGATTATTGCATTTAACCAAAGAAGATCCTAATTTCCTTAATTACCGAAGAACCAAATCTTATTATGAAGATTTCCTCTAAAATCACTTGAATTTCAGAAATCAACCGTGACTACGTCACCGGTTAAGACGAACCTGCAGTTACTCATTTCACTCTTTTGCGATAGCTTCACTCGTACTCTTCACAAAATCAAATTATTTTATCTATATTACTCGATGATGATAAAACTTTAATTTTCAGTTTGTATGAGTCATGAAAACATATTTATTGTCAATAATGACAATCCCAATCAAATTTCGGGACGAAATTTCTTTAACGGGTAGGTACTGTGACGACCCGAAAATTTCTGACCAAATTTAAACTTAATCTTTATATTATTCCAACACGATAAGCAAAGTTTGTTAAGTTGAATCTCAAAAATTTTAAACTGTGTTTATACATTCATTTAACCTCGATCAGATTCTGACGATTCACGAACCATTATATAATTGGATATGAATATATATGTATATATATATATATATATATATATATATATATATATATATATATATATATATATATATATATATATATATATTATAATTTGAAAATGCTAACAAAGTATTAGATGTATAATACTTTACATGAACGTAATTGTTTCAATATATTTTTAATATATCTATCGACGGAATTAAAAGATAATATCAAATGATTGAATTATCAGATACATTATGATATAATTACGGGTCTCTGTTGTGAGGTCCACTGTGATTTAAGAAACCTATTTCTTTTTAACGGTATTTGTAATAAATGGTAAAGTGATTTACAAGTAAGAATAAATATGTCAATTAACAGGAACTAGATAAGAGTTAGTGGAGATTCTTGTTTGATTTCCAATACATGCTTCACTATATTTCACTCATGACTTTTGTTAAGATAACAATTTAGTTTTCATATTATTTAATGTGAAAGTGAAATTAGGGAATATAGATAACTTAGAAAATAGATATCGACAAGTTAAGTAAATCAACGTTTTACATTAAAATGATTTCATACGTTTAAATTGTCCTTTGGGCTTAACCCTTAGAATAAAATGTAAATTTAAAAATATAAACCGTATTACTCTATATGTGGTTTTACTTTCTTAAATGAAAACGTTTTATGATATATTATATTAAAAACTTTTAATGATTTTGAATATAAGTAGTTTTGAAAAACTATAAATTATATCGTAAATAAAGATTTCGAATATATATATTTGTATAGAAATTTCTAAACGATAATATATATTCTATAACGTGACAAAATATAATACTATTTAGTTATATAACAAATTGAGTATAGTTATCGTTCTTATATTAAAGATTTTTAATTAATATATTTTAATAAATAACGAGACGATGATTTATAGAAGCAAATGATCAAAACGCTTGAACGTTCAAGTTACACTTCGAGTGATATAGTTTAATTATGAATAACTCTAATTATTTATATAGTTACACGTCATGAAACGTTAAGTGCTAGTTTTATAAGCATACGAAACGTCGTTCGAAAAACCGGAACCGGGACATTAGTCGAGTGACAACGTATAAGTCATTGGAAAAAAAGTTACGAGTTAACTATGCTCGAGAATATAATATAATATATATATAATTATATAAATTAAATATATATATATATATATATATATATATATATATATAATAAAAACCGTCGGCAGGAAGGGGTTAAGCGAGTGTGAGCGGGAAGGGACGGCTCTGTGATCGCGAGCCTGTTTCCCTTTGTCCCTCCGCGATCGCGGCGATGGTGGGGATCAAACTGGGTCTATAAAATCTCGATTGTTATGCTCGATTCATCCATATATTTCATCTATCTCTCTCGTGTATATATATATATATATATATATATATATATATATATATATATATATATATATATATATATATATATATATATATATATATATATATATATATATATTATCATCATCATTATTATTATTATTATTATTATTATTATTATTATTATTATTATTAAGATTAATATTATTATTAATCGTATCATTATTAGTAGTATTATTGTTCGTATTATACATAAAATACTACAATGAGGTTATGGGCGAGTTATTTCAAAACTGGTTTTAGAGTGGGATAGAGCTAAGGAAATTTTGGGGTATAGCTATGGAGGATATGGGTATGGTTCGGGAGTATTGCTCGTGATGTCAATCTAGCGTTTATCATCTCCGTTGCGTCTATGTACTTTCCTGTAATATTGAATCACAATATTGATATGTGAGCATTCATATCTTATCTTTTATATATATTAATAGTGTATCCCTGACTAGTGCTCTAATATATATGATTATGCATGCTTGTATGTTTAACTTCGTCGTTAAATAGTTTATGATAAATCACGAATTTGATACATATGCTACTGAGATAAGGTATATGATATGCATGCCGTTTGAAAGCTGGCGAAAAATTAATAACTTTTCATTTAGAAATCATGTGGTTTCGATGAACGGATTAAAAGATATGGACAACTGAATTATCATTAATTCTATTATTATTATTAATATTATTATTATTATCGTCGTTATTGTTATCGTCATTATTATTATTATCATTATCGATATCAAAATAAGTATTATCATTAAAATTGTTATTATTATTATTAATACTATCATTATTATCACTAAGGTTATTATTAATAATATTATTATCATTATTATTATCATTATAATAATTATTAGTATTATCATTAGTATTATTATTAGTATCATTATCATTAAAACTGATATTAGTATCATCTAGTTATTATGATTACTATTATTATCATTATTATGCATGCGATATAAAAGAGGACTAAAAGCTTTCGATTAGGAAATAATGAGTATAAGTATCATGGGAAAATTAAAATATTGTAAGATATTGATTTAGATAAAAATATTGTTTACATTATTTTTATCATTATTATTATTATTATTAAAAGTATCATTAATATTAAAAATATCATTTTTATTAAAATTATCATTTTTAATAGATATATCATTGTTATTATAAAATATCATTATTATTATCATTTTACTATTATTATTATTAAAAATTAAAAATTATAATTTTGAATAGAATTATTATTTTTATTACAGTTAATATTAAAAAGTATCGTTATCATGATTAGAATTATCATTTTATTATAATTAATATCATCATTAGTAAATATAATTATTGTTATTATTATTATTAGTAGAATAATAATAATTATTATTATTATTACAAAATAATACAACTTTTACTCATTATTATTATTATCAATATTATTTTATCAAATAAATATGTAATATAAAGATATTTTTACTACACGTAATATAATTACATTAATAATACATACCAATATATTTTTATAATATTAAGTGAACTTTATAAATTTTATTACTTGAGATATATAAAAATATATTTTTATCATATATAAATTTTAATATAAATTTTTATTAATAAATGACTTGTATTATTTACTCTAATAAAATCTAATAAATATATTCAAATATATAAAACGGCTATATAATAAACATGTATAGATTTTGAAAGTCATTTTGGGTCAAGTTGACTTTTGTTGACTTTTGCATATCGGTCTCGAGCATTAGGATTGTGATTCACTACGACTTGACCTAAATTGTTAGACAGATATTGACCAACATATAAATATACATACTTAATATAGGTTGGTGAATTCGATACCAACCCTGCACTTGTTCAGTGCCATCATTTGCATTATTGCTACGAAATACAGTATTGTGAGTTCATTTGATCCCTTTTTATTAAATGCTTTTGCAATATATATTTTTGGGACTTAGAATACATGAAATGCTTTTATAAATGTTTGATAAGATAGACACAAGTAAAACATTCCTCTAATGAATTAGTTGGACGTTATAATTGCCACTAATTGACGTGAATATTTCCCCCTGATTATTATAGCTTGGTAACCTAAGAATTAGTTGGACGTTATAATTGCCACTAATTGACGCGAATCCTAAAGGTAGCGATCGGGTTTAACACCCCCCACCCAGAATGTTCACTAGATAGTAGAGCTAGTGGGCGTGGTGTTTAGTACTTCGAGGTTTATATATTTATACAGACGAGAGGTTCTGTTTTGGGGATATTATTTATGCGCATTAAATGTTAAGGTCGGTTACCAAGCAAAAGTTATGTATAGAGAGAATGATATTTTTTTACACAGGTTATGTGTATGTTATTTTTGTAAACGAGATATGTGTACGGTTATTAAAAATCGCGAGGCAACCTACGGAGGAGAAAAGGATACGAACCTACTCTGCCAAGCATTATGAAAAATGGTTTCATACACGAGATAGGTGTACTGTATTTAAATCTTGTGGTCTACTGATATTGCTCGAATTACACATGTTTATCCTCACGATATCTTTCTCCATTTGTTCGTTTTGAGGGATTTATCGATCTTAAGTGATAGTATGTTGGTTAGAAGATGGTTCAAGGCAAAAATAGTCCAAAAGTCCAAATTTTTGCAAAATATTCAAGACTTGAGCCTAAGAAATGAACCAAGTGAAGTTTTGGAGTGAAAATGAAGTTCCAAGATCAAAAGCACCGCTCCTAAGGTGAAAAACGGTGCTCCTTTGTGCTAAAACGTGTGTTAAAAAGATCAGTAGCCAAAAGCGTCGCTCCTTGTGCCAAAAGCGCCACTCCTACAGGATCAAAAGCACCGCTCCTGTTCCAAAAGCGTTGCTCCTGGTGCTGATTCAGCCAGAAAATTCAGCCGACCTATAAAAGCAAATTGGGAGTTTTTGAGTTAGAGAGCTGGTTCCTTAGGCCATTTTGGAACCCTAAAAGGGTTCCAATCATGAATCCATCAAGATCAAGGTCTAATTTCATGTTCCAAGTCAAAGATTAGTGAAGCTAGATGCTAGATCTACATCATCCATTCTCCATTTTTGTAATCTCTTTCCTTTTTAACACTAGTTCTTCTCCAATTTACTTGTAACGATGAATGCTTTAGTTTAATTGATTATGTTCTTGTTTATTTTATGATTATAGCTTAGATCTTCTTCTCTTTATCATTTTGGGTTGTAATCTCTACCTTGCTTATCTCTTTTGCAATAATTAGCTGTAATATTTACTTTTCTTCATATAGCTTTGAATCTATCACTTGTAATCACTCAAGATGATGTTTATTGATGTATTTATGCTTATTGCTAGTGTAATATTTGCTATGTTTGGCAAAATCATTTGTGTTTACTTATCTATGAATCTCCAATGCTAGTGCTTGCTCCAAATCAATTGAATATTGTTGTTTGAATGAATTACATGATCATGTGTTGTTGAGTTGGCTAAAGAACCATTGCTATGAGTTTGTTTTAGGCTTGACTTTGATTACATATGTTGAGTAGCTCTCTTAGTGATTTGAGAAGTGAATCAATGTGTGCTTCAACACCTTAGGTGATCTAGACAACTAGCTAGGGAATTACAAGTGATTGTGTTCTTGATCTAGGTTGGTTTTCAATTGGCCTTTAGTCAACATAGTAGTGCCGATTATCTTAAGTGATTTCGATAGTTGGGAGTTTTAAGTGATTTTAACTCAAGCTCAATCTTAATGACTAAATCATGCTTAAATCGATCTTAGGATACAAAGCTTATGTGAATTCGTGGAGTATCATTTGATTTGAGGTTTAGTAGTGATGCTAAACATTTAATAGTTCAACAACTAGCACGATAGCAATGTTGGCGAAACGGGTCAATCCAAGCATAGAGAGGATTAGGTAAGTGAACACTACTTAGTTAATTGATTTAAGTTCTTAATATTTAGTTACTCGTTACTTGTTACTAGTCTTATTTGTTAAGTTTAAGTTTAATCACTTGCGCACATTTTAGTTGTTAATTACAATCAATCAAAACCCCCAATCAAACAAACCCTAGGACAACTAGTAATTACTCAACTCATACCACTCTCTTGGGACGAACTTGAAACGAATACTTACATTAAAGTACTATAATGAGGTTCTAAGTGCTCATTAGTTATGTGTGCTTATTTGTAGTGTTCGAATCATGTATAAATTTAGAGGGTAAAAGATGTATTGTAACGCACGCATCAACCCTTTCTTGGCGCCGCTGCCGGGGAGCGGTTAGCTAAGTTGGGTAGTTGGTTTATACTTTTAGTTGTTCGATCCTTTTGTAAAATTTCATTCTTGCAAAAGTTACTTTTTGTTTATATTTGCTTGTATTCGAAAAACGTTTGTTTGTGGTGTGATTAAGCTAAATGGCAGAGTATGATGCTTTGTGTGACTACTTGATGTTAAAAATCACGAATTATGATCAACAATTGATGGAAGACTCAAGTCACATGGATATTTATGGTGGTTATTTGGGAATGAATGATGATAACTAGTACATGGGCATGAACAATGAAGATTATATGGGTATGAATGATGGTTATGGGTATATGAATGATGGTTACATGGGTATGAATGACAACGGTTATATAGATTTGGGTCAAGCTAATGGTGAGCTGGATGGTTATTGGGGTGCTTATGATGGTTGTTATTAAGACGGGGGTTATGATGATTGGTACATGAATGATTTCGCCCTCATTGATCAACCTTGTAATAATGGTCCTATTTCTAATTTTGACATTATGAGTCAACCAATGGACTATTGTTATGAAGGGGATGACTCGACATGGGATTCTTCCCAATTTCAATTTCAAAATCAACAACAAGAGGAGATCGATCCGAATTTACTAGAGTTATTCTCAAACGTTATAAGAACCCACCTTAACCGTATGGAGGCTTTAATTCAAGAGAGAATAGATTTGAGGGAAATGTTAGAGATTCAACAAGCCTCAATTCAAAGCTTAGAGAAAACTGTGAGTTCTATACTCCCTTTACTTGAAGATTTTGTATCCACTACCATTTCACCACCCACCTCACCCGTAGTGTCTACTTCTTGGTCAAGAAATTGGGTCTTCTGTGATGATGATGATGATGATGATGATGTAAGCTTTTATGCCAAGACCGAAGTAGTAAAGATTGCACAAGTACACAAATCTTTGATAACCAATGATGAAGATGAGGATGATAAAGATAGTGAGGATGATGAATTTGATGAAGATGATGAAAGTGATGAGGAAGATAACGAATTGATTGAAGCTTTATCAATGCCCAATGTTTTTAAAGTCTATGATAATCCACTCGGGGTTGGTGAAGATGTTTGTGATAAGGATAATGATGAAGGTGAAGATGATGGTAATGAGTATGATGAAGTTAGTGAGAGTGATGAGGAAGATGATAAAGTGAGTGAAACTTTGCCAACACCCAACGTTTTTACAATCCATGATAACCCAATTGGTGATGGAGAGTATGATAGTGATGATGATAGTGAAGATGATGATGATGAAGGAGATGAAGTTGAGAATATCATACCCGAAACTTTCAAAGTGTATAACAATCCTCTCGGGTATGGTATTGATGATTTTAAGGAGGTTTTGCAACCCGAGGTTGATGATTCGTGTTTGTGTGAGCCGATTAAGAAAGTGAACCTCATGTTCAAAACCGTATTTGGAAGAGAGTCAATTGTTGACTCTTGGGTTGGTTCAATCTTTTTCAAGCAAATGAAGAAGATTATTCTCTTCTTATACACCACCCAAGGGGTTAATGATTGGCTCACTCTCTTGATTCGTGGGACTTTTTCCACCGATTTCACATGTCGTCTGATAAAGTGTGGGGAGAACCACCCCGATAAGGAATGTTAAGAAGGCGGGGACGAGTCAAGACGAAGACTCATTAATCAAAATCAAGAAAGAAGTTTGGAAATGCAGTTTTGATAAGATAACTTCATGCAATTCGATAATCACTTATGGAAATGGCCTTTGTTCTCGGGTATCACTATTTCTCTTCCACTTTTCATTTTTTTCTCTCGAATTTATAAGCTATTTCGATTCATGTAATGAGGGCATTACATGATCTCAAGTGTGGGGGGAGAGATAAATTCTCGTTGACTTATTCTTAAACAAAATTATGACATAATTTTAAAATTTTCCCAAGTGTTTTGTTGAATTGTTTAAAATTTTGGTCAAATAAAGCCATAACTTACCTTTTAGGGTGAATCAACTCCACCATTTTTGAGGAAAAGTAAAGTCTTTTCCTTGTGCTTTAAATTTAAGGAAGTAAAGTCTTCCTTTTGGGTTTGTGTTTGCAATTCTCAAGTGGGAGTAAAGCCTCCCACTTTCAAAAGATTTTGTGTGCTCAAAATGATGAAATCAAAGAAAAAAATCGAAACTTTTGCATGGAAGTTAAAGTCTTCCATGTTGTGCACCAAAACCAATTGTTTAAAGCATTATGCTTTAACACTTCCGGATGAGTCAAGTCCATCCATAAAAGAGAGTCAAGTCTCCCGAATTTCGTTTTACTTGGTGTGGGATACTTCCTAATCCACACCATTTTATATTGACATTGGTTGTCTCATCATTTCACAATGTTTTAATCGATGTATCATACCGTGCGAAGATGAGCCACCGAGCTTCACCGTGTGCTATCTTCTTGATGAAGAGCAATGGTTTCGTGATAGTGTTACTAGACAACACAGCCCATAGCCAAAAGCTATGGCACCCCGTTGATCTTTCAACTAACGGAAAGGTAGTGCCTACTTCCTACCTTTTCTTAAAATAAGCATAAAAGCTTGTTGTATGGTAAGTAGAAGAGTGTACCAAATCTTCGAGCTTTGACACTTCTGGGAGACTCAAGCCCTCCCATTGTCTCATTTTGGAAGTAAAGTCTTCCAACTTAGAAGTAAAGTCTTCCAAGTCTTGTGTGTTCCAAACTTGAGAGTAAAGTCTCACAAGTCAAGCTCAACCACTTGAAAGGAGGTTAAAGTCCACCTAATGCTTCAAAAACTTGGAATTATCGGACACTCTTATTTAGCCACGTGGGGCCCTAATTCCACGAACCTCCGTCAATGCTTTTGCCCTACTATGAGAGAAACCATAGAGTTGTGATAGAAATCTTGATGAGTGCCAGCTGGCCCGAGCTCGGGTTAACCAATAAAGGTGGGGTAACCATTCCCTTACCTTTAGCACACACACCTTAACCCTATTCTTGGAATTAATGGTTTAAATTTAGAATTGACGATCATTCTTGGAATTGACGAAAAATAGGCGTTTTGGGGGCATGGAGGTGAAAGAGGGATAGCCAACGCGGTTTGATGAGGTGAGCATTCTTTTCGAAAGCATATGCATTATGTTATGATTAGTGGTGATGTGTACCATTTTCATGACCCTTGTTCGTTTCGGGGTGCATTTTACATTTTAGAGTACACTTTGAGCTTGTTTGAGTTAGTTAATGATAGATTGAGATTGAATTGTTTGATGAGTTTATGGCTATCCCGTGAATCCTACATATTTGGTCAAAGTCAAGGAGGTCAAGTTCAAGTTTGTATAGATTTGTTGATTATTGATTGATGATTGATGGCCTTCTCTAGATGAAGTTGGCTTTGACCGGGGGCATGAATGGTTCGGGTAGACTTAGGCTTGAAATGTGATTGTATTAGTATTTGAGGATTGAAGACTTTAAGATGTTCTAGTTGAAGAGATTGTTTGAAGTTTATGATGTTATTGCTCGAAGGTTTGAGTTTGAGAAGATTGAAGATCGTTTTTGATTATTGATTGAAGAGTTCGCCCAAGTCTCAATTTCAAGGGATGATTTGAAGAATGGAAAATGCTTTGAGGTAATACTTTGCATTTTGGCCATATTTATTTGAAATGCAAGTTTGGTTTGATCTTTATTGCAATTGAGCTTGAGACTACTAGTTTGGGTATTGATGGTTGAGTTAGAGTGCTGGAACCTATATTGCTTGAGGAAAAGCAATGCTTAAGTGTGGGGGATTTGATTTCGCTCGAATTACACATGTTTATCCTCGCAATATCTTTCTCCGTTTGTTCGTTTTGAGGGATTTATCGATCTTAAGTGATAGTATGTTGGTTAGAAGATGGTTCAAGGAAAAAATAGTCCAAAAGTCCAAATTTATGCAAAATATTCAAGACTTGAGCCTAAGAAATGAACCAAGTGAAGTTTTGGAGTGAAAATGAAGTTCCAGGATCAAAAGCGCCGCTCCTAAGGTCAAAAGCGGCGCTCCTATGTGCTAAAACGTGTGTTAAAAAGATCAGTAGCCAAAAGCATCGCTCCTAGTGCAAAAAGCGCCGCTCCTACAGGATCAAAAGCGCCGCTCCTGTTCCAAAAGCATCGCTCCTGGTGCTGATTCAGCCAGATGATTAAGCCGACCTATAAAAGCAAATTTGGGGTTTGAGTTAGAGAGCTGGTTCCTTAGGCCGTTTTGGAACCCTAAAAGGGTTCCAATCATGAATCCATCAAGATCAAGGTCTAATTTCATCTTCCAAGTCAAAGATTAGTGAAGCTAGATGCTAGATCTACATCATCCATTCTCCATTTTTGTAATCTCTTTCCTTTTTAATGCTAGTTATTCTCCAATTTACTTGTAATGATGAATGCTTTAGTTTAATTGATTATGTTCTTGTTTATCTTATGATTATAGCTTAGATCTTCTTCTCTTTATCATTTTGCATTGTAATCTCCACCTTGCTTTATCTCTTTTGCAATAATTAGCTGTAATCTTTACTTTTCTTAATATAGCTTTGAATCTATCACTTGTAATCACTCAAGATGATGTTTATTGATGTATTTCTGCTTATTGCTAGTGTAATATTTGCTATGTTTGGCTAAATCATTTGTGTTTGCTTATATATGAATCTCAATGCTAGTGCTTACTCCAAATCAATTGAATATTGTTATTTGAATGAATTACATGATCATGTGTTGTTGATTTGGCTAAAGAACCATTGCTATGAGTTTGTTTTAGGCTTGACTTTGATTACATATGTTGAGTAGCTCTCTTAGTGATTTGAGAAGTGAATCAATGTGTGCTTCAACACCTTAGGTGATCTAGACAACTAGCTAGGGAATTACAAGTGATTGTGTTCTTGATCTAGGTTGGTTTTCAATTGGCCTTTAGACAACATAGTAGTGCCGATTATCTTAAGTGATTTCGATAGTTGGGAGTTTTAAGTGATTTTAACTCAAGCTCAATCTTAATAACCAAATCATGCTTAACTCGATCTTTGGATACAAAGCTTATGTGAATTCGTGGAGTATCATTTGATTTGAGGTTTAGTAGTGATGCTAAACATTTAATAGTTCAACAACTAGCACGATAGCAATTTGGGCGAAACGGGTCAATCCAAACATAGAGAGGATTAGGTAAGTGAACACTACTTAGTTAATTGATTTAAGTTCTTAATATTTAGTTACTCATTACTTGTTACTAGTCTTATTTGTTAAGTTTAAGTATGATCACTTGCGCACATTTTAGTTGTTAATTACAATCAATCAAAACCCCCAATCAAACAAACCCTAGGACAACTAGTAGTTTCAATTACTTAACTCATACCGCTCTCTTGGGATGAACTTGAAACGAATACTTACATTAAAGTACTATAATGACCGGGTTCTAAGTGCTCGTTAGTTGTGTGTGCTTATTTGTAGTGTTCGAATCATGTATAAATTTAGAGGGTAAAAGATGTATTGTAACGCACGCATCATCTATCAAAGTTACTGAATCTTATGGTTTTATGATAAACTTATGAACTCACCAACCTTTTGGTTGACACTTTCAAACATGTTTATTCTCAGGTATTAAAGAAATCTTCCGCTGTGCGTTTGCTCATTTTAAAGATATGACTTGGAGTCATTCATTGCATATTTCAAAAGACGTTGTATTCTAGTCGTTAAGTTCATCAAGATTATTATTAAGTCATTTATAATTTGGATATATTATGAAATGTATGCATGCCTGTCAACTTTCGATGTAATGAAAGTTTGTCTTTTAAAAACGAATGTAAAGTTTGTAAAATGTATCATATAGAGGTCAAATACATCAGAATGAAACCAATTATTATGTAACATTTATAATCGATATGAACGGGGCATTTCATAAATAAGAATAACAAGAAAACAACTGCGACCCTTGGAAATGTTTTGTCATCTGAAGGTATAACATTGTTACTTTTTACATTGATACTTTGCCTACGTCATGTGTAGCTTGTGGTAACTTTAGTATTGTATTATGTTTTCTAGTTGTTAATCTCGATGACGAGGTTGTACTCCCATGTTCTACTGCGACCGAAATTGTGACTACCGCTGCTCTACCTTTCGTGCATACAACTAATGTGCCACTTGCTGTGATTGCTTCGTTGCCACCAACTCCCATTGCTCATCATATTGAAGCTGGTCCATCTGTTCTTACCTTCTCCGGCACAAAATTGAACACAAACCCCTATGTTGATATGCGGGTGGATAACTTGGATGCAATTTTGAACATTTTAAGGCGCGCTGCGTATGAACAAAATCCTTATATGCAAGAGTGTGCTCTTGCTGAAATTAGGCGAGAGTTAGAGAAGATGACCGCAGAGAAAAAGTTATGCTTTGACACACAACTTTCATTCTTGACATGGGCGAGGGACTGCGATAGATTAAACAATGAGCGCACACACCGTGTGTAACACCGACCATTTTTTTAAACAAAGCGGAAGACTTAATTATTAATATCACAACATTAGTTACATCACTACCGAAATCCACGTAATTGAGTTAAGTTAACACAACGATGTTACTTTATTGCAAAATACAGTTTATAAAAGTCCACATCAAAGTCTGGTTGTCAAACATGTCTTCTTACACCAGCACCCATCTCAACTAGCAGTACCTAAACCTGCAAGGGTGGAAATATGGGGGATTAGCATAATGCTAAGTGAATGGAATCTATCTAATAGATATCACATAAGCACCACGCATGCAAACAACATCACTATCATGCTAACAATTAACTAGCATACAAGTAACGACAATACGAGGATCGACGACTTGTACAGGCATACGACACCTAGCTGATCGGGTTAGTATCAACCGATAGTCCTTTCATGCTGAATCAATACCCATAAAACAAAAATGAACCTAACCTCCTCAGGCCTCGTTGACCTCATACCGACTGTAACCACCTTAGGACTGGTTACGAGTCCCCAGCTTCCTCCGGCTCGACTGGTGCCAAACACAGTGCACACATAATATCACACAATCATAGTAAGCATGCAATCATCTAACTAGCATGGCAACTATTATATAAACATGGCAATATCACTAAATCAAGCATGGTAAAAGAGTTAATCACAATAGCATGGCGTGCTACTTAAAATCTATCTGGAGATTTACCCACTCTCCGATTACCAGCGAGAGCTCAGTTATCTAACTCTGAGATTCTTCCTTGTTCATATCATGTGTCCTCCTGTTGCCTCGCATTTACTTAACATACCAACTCAGTTTCTTACACGTGATAGACATCTGATATCTTTTTTTGTTTGTTCCTATTTGTGTTGGGGATGTTATTGCTGATATAAAGTTTTTACACTTGCAAGTAGCTCACATGTGGGACGAGGGTCTTTATCTTGAATCTTTCTTATTGTCTTTTCCTTCAACCTTCTTAGCCGAGGGAGTCAACTTATTATGTTGGTATAATTTTTCAAACTTCTTGGAACTTCTAGGTTAGAAATCAGTTGCTGATATTATTATTTTTTGGTGTAATTTGTTGTTGAATTGTTGCTAGGGGGATTTCTTTGAGGCGAGTTAAGTAAATGAATAAACCTCTGATGGTAAGCCATTTGCAGTTGTAGTTGCTCATATCATGTGTCCTCCTAATGCCTCGCGTTTACTTAACGTACCTACTCAGTTTCTTACACGTGATATATGATATCTTTGTTTGTTTGTTCCTATTTGTGTTGAGCTTGTTATTCCTGATATAAAGTTTTTTCACTTACAAGTAGCTCACATGTGGGGCGAGGGTCTTAGCCCGTTAGTCTTCCCTTCCTGTTAGGGCTTTATCTATTTATATCTAGGTTTTGTGTACACTACATTCGATCAATGAAAACAATTCATATGCTTTCCAATATGGTATCCGAGCCAATCCAAAAATCCCTAATGTGAAAAATCACGGCAGTACATTTTTTTTTTCCTGCAAACTATCGATCTATTCTTCATAAGTTCTTTTCTTCTTGCCTCCTCTACTACTCACGGCAATCACGATTTCTTTTCTAAATATCTTCAGACTTCAAAATCCTTAAGCAAATAATCGAAAGAAAAAAAAGAAAAAAAATTGTTATACTTTTGGTTTTGCGGTTCAATCAAGACAACAAGGCTTTATTTTATTTCCAATATATATGTGCATCTTAATATCCTACGCAAGTTGCCGATAATTCTACCAAAAGTTGTAAACCTTCCAGAAATTGTTTGTCTTCTTCCAAAATTGTAAAGTGCTTCTACACAAATCTGCTGCAGAAAGTGCTATATGATTGATTTGGGTCCCTTGAACTACTTTCTTGGGATTCATGGCACCTGCACCGCATCTGGAATGTTCCTCTCTCAGAGGCAATATGCTACCGAGGTTATTGAGAGGGCCGTCATGCCCACTTGTCATCCCTGCAGGACCCCGGTTGGACCGGGTGCTAAGCTTACTAGTCACGGACCCCCTATCAAGGACCTGACTCTATATCGAAGCCTTACAGACGCATTACAATACCTTACATTCACTCGCCCAGATATCTCATACGCTGTTCAGCAGATCTGCCTTTTCATTCACGATCCTCGGGAACAACACATGCATGCCCTTAAACGGATCATTCGCTATATACATGGAACTAGTGATCTTGGTTTACAGTTATATGCATCATCTCCCACTACTTTGGTTGCATACTCTGACGCTGATTGGGCCGGTTGCCCAACTACTAGACGTTCTACCTTCGGCTACTGTGTTTTCCTCGGTAACAACCTCCTCTCGTGGTCGTCAAAGCGGCATCTCACTCCCTCTCGCTCCAGTGTCGAAGCGGAAAACCGTGGGGTTGCCAATGCCGTTGCAGAGACTTGCTGGATCCGTAACCTTCTCCGCGAGCTTCATTGTCCTCTCACCTCCGCTACTTTGGTATACTGTGATAACGTCAGCTCGGTCTACATGTCTACTAACCCGATTCAACATCAGCGGACCAAGCACATTGAGATCGACATTCACTTTGTTTGCGATCTCGTTGCCCAGGGGCAGGTACGGGTTCTTCACGTGCCATCTAGATATTAGTTTGCAGACATCTTCACCAAGCGTCTCCCGTATGCATTGTTTGATGAGTTCGGATCCAGTTTGAGCATCCGCAATACTCCCGCTTCAACTGCGGGGGGATGTTAGCCGATATGATTCACAACCCATTCGATCTAGGTTTTGTGTATTGGGCTTAGCCCGTTAGTCTTCCCTTCCTGTTAGGGCTTTATCTATTTATATCTAGGTTTTGTGTACACTACATTCGATCAATGAAAACAATTCATATGCTTTCCAATATGTTATAGAATGAGAACCCCGTGAATATTATTGATATCCTAATCACTATTTATAGAGTACAATATTCTTATAAAACTCTAATGGACCCGATCCACAATTGGACTTGGGTCAATCTATTAATAATCCGTCTAACACTCCCCCGTAGTCCGAGCGGCGAAATATTGAAAGCTCGGACTGGAAGAAAATGCTAAATATAAAATAAACAAATAAAGGTAACTTTTTTTTTCTCTTGTTTGATGCGCCAAATAGACAGATATTCGCGGATGTGGTTGCATATTGCTTGACTGCGTATTCCTTTTCCGTAGCGTTTTTTTTTTCCTTTTACGCCGTGGATTGCTTTGCCTAAGGATTGAGCAGGACTTGGGCATAGAACTTTTGTCGACGATAACAGTCATTTTCAACGCTGCAAAAGAGATTTTTTTTTTTTTTTTTTTTTTGTTGTATATTTCTCTTTTTTTTCGGGGTTTAGAACCTAGTCACGCTAGGCGGCTTAGCCCCACGCCGATTATTGTTATAGAAGATTGCCTAGAATATGAGAATATAAAAAATAAAATAAATACGAAACTAACAAAGATAATACAATTATAGTTTTGATCGATGATGTATCCGTTGTTCATAATACCATGGCATGCGTATCTTTTATCGGAATAAAAGGGTTACAGATCAACTTTTTTTTTTGTTGGGTAACATTAAGGCACAACCACCCTTGTAATGGACGGTGATGTATGTATTTTTTTTTTCGACGGTAAACGGCGGTAGTTTACACATATTGATATGTGCAATAATGGTTTTTCAAAGTGAGGCGATGGTTTGATAGGATTATTTTACTAGGAAAAAAAACAAAACAGAATAAGAATAGAGGCTACAGATTGGATAGATGGGATGAGGTTATAACATTGGTGGTGATCGACCACCAAAGAGGGATGCGATATAAGGTGGTTCAACCAGGATCGAACCCTTCTGATACCATGTTATAGAATGAGAACCCCGTGAATATTATTGATATCCTAATCACTATTTATAGAGTACAATATTCTTATAAAACCCTAATGGACCCGATCCACATTTGGACTTGGGTCAATCTATTAATAATCCGTCTAACAGCATCACCATATTTAGAAGAACCCATAAACACTTGTAGCAATAATGTACTAACTAAAAGTTTGACTTAACAATATGATAATCAAACAAATTCTGATTGAGGCACATTTCTCTTTGGCCACCAAATCATATTAGTAGTTAAATTACGTATGTGTATGAAAGAAAGGCTATTGCATTGTCTATGCCCCTCTGTTCTATAGTTTCACAATACTCAAACGATATATATACGAAGCTTCATGATCACATATACTAAAAGACTTTTCGTATTGGAGATTCAGGTCAAAACCAGGAGAAAAACTTGCTGATATTTCCGTCACGTATCTCCCGAATCGCAAGGTATTGTCCCGGATATAAACGTTATCTCCTAGTTGAAGAGAACGAGTCCCATTCGGGAGACTTTTAATGGTGAGGCATGTGCGTTTAGATGGTATTATTAGCCCATGCCATATCCCTTCCAACGCGTGATCGTGTCATCTTCATCCCGGTGGCTGAGAAGGTTGTATTTACTTTGATGTTCTAATGACCCGTCCTAATCCATCTGGACGAATACATTACATTTGGTTACATCACGAGGTACTTGACCTTTATATGATACATTTTACAAACATTGCATTCATTTTTTAAAAAAAAAACAAACTTTCTTCACATCGAAAGTTGACGGCATGCATACCATTTCATAATATATCCAACTATAATTGACTTAATAATAATCTTGATGAACTCAACGACTCGAATGCAACGTCTTTTGAAATATGTCATGAATGACTCCAAGTAATATCTCTAAAATGAGCAAATGCACAGCGGAAGATTTCTTTCGTACCCGAGAATAAACATGCTTTAAAGTGTCAACCAAAAGGTTGGTGAGTTCATTAGTTTATCATAATCAATCATTTCCATAATTTTAATAGACCACAAGATTTCATTTGTTCAATAATCATACACTCGCAAGTGTTTAAAATTCATTCATATGGATTGAACACCTGGTAACCGACATTAACAAAATGCATCTAGAATATCCCCAAATATATAAACATCGAAGTACTAAAGCAGTTCAAATTCTCTGACTGGGGCTTGTCAAGGCCCATAGATCTATCTTTAGGATTCGCGTCAATTGGTGGCAATTATAATAAACACCAATTCTTAGGTTACCAAATTCAACAAGGGTGATATCCGGTATAACAATTCAACCATAGAATTTAGTTTCAGTTACTTGTGTCTATTTCGTAAAACAGTTATAAAAACGCATGTATTCTCAGTCCAAAAAATATATATTGCAAAAGCATTTAAAAAGGGAGCAAATGAAACTCACGATACTGTATTTCGTAGTAAAAATACATATGACGTCATTGAACAAGTGTAGGGTTGGCCTTGGATTCACGAACCTATATCATTCATATATATATTAAAATATATAATGAAAATCAAATAATTTCATCTATCAATTATATAGTATTTGTATATCTAATGTTGTAGCTTACATATATAACTTGTATTAAACCCTAATATATTTCATATCTTAAATTGCATGTTATATATGTATTTATTTTGTATATACTTAATAGAAATGTTAATATCGTTAATATATAATTATAGGTAATATTAATATAATTTTAGTATAAGTATATTTTTATATACAAAATATTTATTTGTTATAATAATATAATAATAATAATGAAAATGAAATTTTAAATAAAAAGGTAGTTTTACTAATAATATTAGTTATAATAATAATATAAATCTTAATAAAAATGATAATTTTAAATGATACTTTTAATAATACTAATAATTTTAATAAAATGATAATTTTAAAAATAAAGGTTCTTTTAATGATAATAATAATAATAATTATGATAATATTAAAAATGATAATAATAATAATAATAATTCTAATAATGATACTTATATTGATAATTATAATAATACCTATATTAATAATAATAATGATAATAATAATAATAATAATAATAATAATAATAATAATAATAATAATAATAATAATAATAATAATAATAATAATAATAATAATAATAATAATAATAATAATAATAGTAATAATAATTCTAATTTTAAATTTTAATTCTAATTCTATTCTAATAATAATAATAATAATAATAATAATAATAATAACAAACTAATAAAACTACCTTTAAAAGTATTTCAAAAAATTAATAACCCAGACCGAGCTCGAACCCGCAACCTCTGACTAACCTAAACTCTCATCTAAACCATTAAACCGCTATATTCATTCTTGTATTATATTTCACGTTTATATAATTAACACATATGGGGCTGTTATGACTCCATCATCATCTTTAACATACCATTATAACCATCATCATCATGCATCGTCCATATCATTAACATAATCTAGTCGTCATTTAGTACTTCATTATCGAAACCATCATCAAATCGTACAGCTATCATATTATCAACACACACTATCATCACCATCAATATCCGTTAGTCGTCACTTCATCATCGTTTAACAATCACACTTTCATTGATCATGCGTCATTCTTATTCACATCACCCTCTTTATTGCGTTTAACACTAAGAATAGGATATAGGAATAGAGACGTGAAGCTGCAGTTGCAGCTGCAGCGAAGATTGCAGTTCACGTATAAATAGCAGCTTGAGTTGAGTTATAATAGTAACTAGATCACAACCCAATAATAGAAGCATGGCCCAATAAATACACCCTAGTGTTACGGCCCACAAATATAGCACCGATCCATGACCAGTTAGTGTGTCATCTTGTGAATTAATCAGTTGGCAACAGAACATGGTGGGGTTCGATTTTATAAAAATAAACAATAATATCATTCCTTATTTCTCGGTTCATTATCATCATCATCCCATCGTTTTCAACATAGAATTATCATCATTAAATCGTTATTATCCTCACCTATATCATCTATACATAACATCATTATGATCATAATCATAATCAATTTTTCCTCATCATCATGTTATCAAATCATTACCATTTCTTTCTTTGTTTCCTCAATAGCAAACTGTAAAGTGTTATTGGCCTAGAAGCTCGGCCACTAGCTACTTTAGTCCATCTGGTAAGGACAAGAAACCACTACCTAATCAACTAATAACCCTCGACCCTATTATCATATTAAATTCACGATAAGTGTTATGGTATTTAGAATTTGTAAAAACAAACCTAATGTGCAGCGGTAAAGTGTCGCTTCCAAAAGAAAAGAAAGTACAATGTTGTCCATCTTTACAGCTCATAGTCGATGACCAAAGGAGTTACAAGTTGGAAGGTTAAAATTTTTTGTGGGGTTCGAACAGAAAAGTAAAACATAAGATAATTGTAGCAGTCTTTATCGTGACCCCTCCACTCTCCTTTTTATTTGTTAAAAAGCAACTATCAATCCCTTCATAGCTATTCATCATAGTTGTATTATTACTCGTACACTTGTTCTCTATCGTTTTCATTGAAGAGAAACTGTAACAGTAAACTTAAGTGTATTTGAAAATAATAGAAAGTGGGTTTGCAGGTTCAGGAATAACGCAGTAGCATGGTTACAACGAGCAGGTAAGCAAAACAAAACAGAAATAACCGAAGCAGTAGACGGTTAAAACAAAAGGAAGAAGGGTGGTTTATTGTTCGATTTATAGGGGTGGATTAATGGTGGTGGTTTGCGGCTAAAACAGGAAACATAGGGCAGTGGTTTGAAAGGGTGTTGTTGTGGGTTGTTCTTGATTGTGGACAAGTGGTGTTCTATGGTTAAAGATGATAATGGTAACTTGTGTAAATTTGGTTTTGAGTTTAGTTCATGGTTTAAGGTAAAAAAAAATAATAATACTGTTATCGCTTAAATTTGGATTGTGTTAAATGAAGATGATTGATTTCTTGTTAAACATGATCATGACTAAACGATGGTGTTTGATTCGAATAAGAAGTAAGAAAGTTGTTGTTCGATATTTTATGCGAAAAAAGAAAATTGAAAGAAATGGTGATGGTTGTACATTTCAAGGTGATTGTAGGAGATGGTGATTGAGCATGGTGGTTTAGGGGTGGTTGTAGGTGTTAACGATGGAGGATGGTTGAGAGGATAGTGGCTCCTCATGGTGAACGAGTGTGGTTGTAGTTGATCGAGCAAATGATGCATATGTATATATGCATATCTCATATATGAATAAATAACTAACACAGTAATAATAATATAAAATATTCATAAAAAAAATCACATGATTCCTAACTTAAACAGTTAGCAGCCGAAGGTTTTAAACTCTTGTGCCGACAGTGTGATGACCCGGGAATTTCCGATCAAATTTAAACTTTAATCTTTATATGTTTCCGACACGATAAGCAAAATCTGTAATGTTGAACCTCATAAAATTTTGAACTGTGCATATATTCAATTGACCTTTGACTATTCCCGACGATTCATGAACAATTGCGTGTAAATAAATATGTAAAAATATTTATATATAAATATATAATTAAAAATAAATATAAGTGTACAGATAATACATTAAATTAATAAGGTACGCTTAATCAATTGAAGTTAAAAATGTAAAATAATAATTAGAATAATAGAGATACTATTACAATGAATATATATAAATATATATATATATATATATATGATATTATATGAATCTATATATTTTAGAGATCTATATATAAGTAATATATATATATATATATATATATATATATATATATATATATATATATATATATATATATATATATATATATAATAGATAAATATTAACTATTTTGTAAACGTCATCATAAAGTAGTACATAAATAATAAGTGGTATTATATCAAAGTTAACTGTAAGTTTGAATATAATTGTTACATTAATATTATTATCATTACTTTTATTATTGCTAATATTGACAATTGTATTACTATTATTATTATTATATGTAAAATATAGAAATAAAAATTTAAACATGTAACATGCTATTACTAGTATTATTATTTAGTAGTAATATTATTATTATTATAGCAATAATACAATTTATTAATATCATTATTAATAATATCATTATAAATAATATTATAACTATTAGTATTATTATTCTAAATATTATTATGATTAGGATGATCTTTATTAATAATATCATTATTATGTTATTATTATTCATAATATATACAGCATCATTATTATTATTATTTATTTATGGAATTATTATTATTAAAATTAATTTATTATATATGTATAATCAAGGAAAAAGAGATCCCAATCTGTTACACTTAGCTATCAATCCATTTTATAATTTGTTTTATGTCTACAAATATGTACGAATCGAATTCAACTGGTCCCGGTATCGAACAAATACAGTTTAAAGTTGATTCTATTTTCCTTATTTTCCTTCTGACACAATATCTTGTTGTCGATTAATCCAGATACAAAACAATTGTTATTTGGCTCATTATGATTGTAGCAATATCTCTTACTCTGTATACAAACCTCTGTTAATACAATTCGATTGAAAACAGATCAATTAAACAAAATTTTTGAAGAAACTCGTCGACCCACTCTGTATATTCAACTTTTTAACCAAATCAATAATTAGAATGAAAGTTAAAAATCTAATAATGCAGTTTCATCAAGATTCTTCTTATCAAACTTTCTGTAAAGTTACAACCTCCAATTTCAGGTATTCAAATCGAATTCTTAGGTCAAAGTTTAAAATTTTAAAAGTCAACAAATGTTCTTCATCTAAATTCAAATTTTCTGTTTCAATTTGAATTAAAGTGGTAATTTTTATAGTTTATATAGAGGATTTGAAACATACTTGGTGTTAAAACTTTTGGCTAAAACGTTCCAAAAATCAAGATTAATTTTTGAGTTCTTATTCTATTTTTTTTTTACGAACAGCGAAGTTCTTTTTGTTTCTGTTTAAATAAATTCGATTATCTACTAATTGTTTGTACCTATTTTAAATCCTAAAATTCATTAAGTAACACGTTGTTAAATAATTTTGATCTCTGGTTAATTTGTAAACGGGCTCCTGATCGATTTTAATATGAAGAAGATGAAGTCAGGAAAATATTTGGGATAAATGTAAACTGATATAGGATAACAGCAGAAAACCAAACGTGGTCCGATGGTTTGAGAGTGTTGCGTGGGTGCTAGAGGTCTCGGGTTCGATCCACACTTGGGCTATCCTTTTTATTGAAAATTCATTTTGAGGTAGTTTTATTTAGTACTTATTATTAATACTTTATTTACTTAATAATATTAATTGATATTACTATTAGTATTATGAATATGATTATTATTGTTATTAATAGTATTATAACTAATGTTATTATCATATTTGGATTTAGATATATTAGAAATATTATTATCATGAATATTTTTTTTAAGTATTATTAGATTATTACAAGTTTTATTATTATTATTAAGGATATTATTATTATTATTATAACATCATTAATACGGTTAAGATTATTATTGTCATCCTTACCAATATCGTTAAAAGTATTATCACTAAAATGATAGAATTATCATTGTTATTAGTATATGTATTAGTAATAATACTACGATCAAGATTATTAACATTATTATTATCAATATGGAAATAATGCGAATTATTATTTTTTTCCTGTAATATTAGTATTAATATCGTTATCTTAGTACAAACAATAAGTTAAGAAATAAAAGATATTTATATAAACATATACTTAATACACATAAACAAACTACATTAACACCTTATGTATTAAAACATATAAAATGAATGCATTTAATTAAATAATGAAATATATAAGTTATTAATATAAAAACTATATCACTAATAATATATATATATATATATATATATATATATATATATATATATATATATATATATATATATATATATATATATATATATATATATATATATTTGTTTAATTACAAGTATATCTTTTAACGCATATACAAATAATATAGGTTCGTGAATCCGAGGCCAACCCTGCATTGTTCGTTTGTTTAATGTCGTTATATGTATTTTTACTACAAAATACATTAGGTGAGTTTCATCACTCCCTTTTTAAATGCTTTTGCAATATATATTTTTGGGACTGAGAATGCATGCGCTTTTATAAATGTTTTACGAAATAGACACAAGTAATCGAAACTACATTATATGGTTGAATGACCGAAATCGAATATGCCCCTTTTTATTAAGTCTGGTAATCTAAGAATTAGGGAACAGACACCCTAATTGACGCGAACTCTAAAGATAGATCTATCGGGCCCAACAAGCCCCATCCAAAGTATCGGATGCTTTAGTACTTCGAAATTTATATCATGTCCGAAGGAGGATCCCGGATTGATGGAGATATTCTTATATGTATATTGTGAATGTCGGTTACCAGGTGTTCAATCCATATGAATGATACTTTTTCTCTATGCATGGGACGTATGTTTATGAGAAATGGAAATATGAAATCTTATGGTCTATTAGAATTATGAAATGATTATTTATGTTAAACTAATGAACTCACCAACCTTTTGGTTGACACTTTAAAGCATGTTTATTCTCATGTACGAAAGAAATCTTCCGATGTGCATTTGCTCATTTTAGAGATATTACTTGGAGTCATTCATTACATATTTTAAAAGACGTTGCATTCGAGTCATTGAGTTCGTCAAGATTATTATTAAGTCAATTATAGATGGATATATTATAAAATGATATGCATGCTGTTAACTGTCGATGTAAATGAAAGTTTGTCTTTTAAAAACGGATGCAATGTTTGTAAAATGCATCATATAGAGGTCAAGTACCTCGCGATGTAATCAACTATTGTGAATCGTTTGTAATCAATATGGACTTCGTCCGGATGGATTAGGACGGGTCGTTTCAGTTGGTATCAGAGCGGTGGTCTTAGCGAACCATGTCTGCATTAGTGTGTCTACTGATAAGTCGTTAGGATGCATTAGTGAGTCTGGACTTTGACCGTGTCTGCATGTTAAAAGTTTTGCTTATCATTTTGTGTCAAAAATTACCTGCTTATCATTCTTAGAGAATGACTTGCCTATCATTCTTAGTCTAGACACGTTTTACTGCATTGACTGCATGAAAAGTGTATAGACAAAATTCATATCTTAGCGTATCTGCTAATTCATATCTTAGCGTATCTGCTATTGTTATCTTTGCCTGACAGCTTCCGTAGATTCCTCCGTAACTTACGAGATTTTAGTATTATATATGTATATGTAAATTATGTATTGCAGGATACTAATCTACATCCTATAATCTATTTCTTATCAAAAATCCTTCATCTGATCGTACGAGATGAATCCCTCAACTAGATCGAGTCCCTCAGATTCCGACAGCTATTCCGATAGTTATCCCGACAGTTATTCAAAAGGGATAGTCATCTAAGCTCCGAAAGCAACGACACTAGAATGAAACAACCAATCATCCATCCCCAATTCATCTAATGGATTCATAGTTGACTTAATTAATGGAAACGCGCAGAAGGCAGTCCCTTCCACCAACCGAATTCACCTCTTGACAATGAACCTGAAGTGTTTACCGGCGAACCTGTCCGAAACACCATTTTTCTCTCTCATTTCCAGAATATCTCGTCACGATCATATACTACACCAAATTCTAGATCTTATTTATCCGCTCGTCCGAACCGACAGTCATCCCGGAATAATAGAAGAAGTCAACGAGCTTCGCGCTCGGGTAGTGACTTTAGAGAATATGGTGCGAAGGTTACAAACACCAGCAGCAGCACCAGCAGCATAAACATTACCACCATCAGTAACACCAACAGTACCACCACCAACAGCAACATCCGTATTCCACATCTCAACATCACAAATTGTCCCACAAGCATCAATATCATACGTACCATAGATACCGAGGAGTACCAACAACAATGAATAATGAAGTAGTGATCCCTAACTTCATTGATATTCTGCGAAGAATATGTGGTTCCTAATAGTTTTAGAAATTACTTATTCTAACTCAAACCGAAAAGCAAATGAGTTTAATATCATATTAACTCATTAAATCCATGATTGCATCTGAAGAAAATATGTATGTAAGAATATTTTCATAAAGATTGTAATTAACAATTCTTTTGTACAAACTGTTAATGGTGAAAATATTTTAACGGGTAGGTAATACCCGAGGAATATTTAGATTTCATATTGAAAAGTTACACTTTACATTCTGCGAATCTGATTCAACAGACATTTCCTATTCTACTTACATCCACAGATATATGAATCCGTTCATCACCGAATAACCATTTTCATCCAATTTTATATTTAGATTTTTGACTTATCAGAATCGAACAAGTGGCATAATGAAGAACACATTTGTCAAAATAAAAATTTGATAGAAACAAACAAATTAACTATGAGAAATTTTGTAAGAATCCACGCTAACGGTTCCTAGCTAACTGTTCCTAGCTAACTGGTTATATTTTAATTAACGCAATTTATATTCTCGCAATTTTATTTATCGTCATTTAATTTTCGAATCAAACTTAATTTAGTCATATTAATATTAGTACTAATATCAATTTTTTAATTATTATAATTATTATTAATAAAAGTATTGTTATTAAGTTTATCATTAGTAATAAGATTGTTACAATTATTATTATTAAGTATTAAGTATTAATATAAAAAAAGTATTATATCTATTATCAGTATTGTTAAATTAGTTAATTTATTAAAAACTACTGTTATTATCATTATTATAAGATTTATCATTAAAACTGTCATTAATATCAATATTAATAAAATCATTAATATTATTATCCTTATTATTAACACTAGTATTATTGCTATCATTATCTTAATCAGTATTCAAATTTTTTTTCTTTCTATTATTAGTATAATTACAATTTTATCAAACAAATAAAATATATACATCTAAAATATTTGACACATATAATCTAACAAAAGGTATATTTTTACATAATAATAATGAAATACACAAATTAATAATATAAAGGTTATAGTACTAACAATAAATATTAATTGGAATATCATATCGACGCATATATATATATATATATATATATATATATATATATATATATATATATATATATATATATATATATATATATATATATATATATATTATATTATTTGGAATCACCATAGACACTCTATATGCAGTAGTGTCCAAGTTAACTATACAGGGTTGAGGATTGATTCTATAATAATATATATATTCTGAGTTGTGATCGAGTCTGAGACATGTACACGGGCCACGATACGTATTAATTAATTCGAATATTATATATTAAATTATATATGAATTGTTGAATTGCTAACTATGGACTATCAATCGAGAACTACCAACATTGAACAATTAAAATGAATTAAAATATTGATTATAACATATGAAACTAAACAAATCTTCAAGTTTGCCACTTGATTTCATCTTAAACCTCATCGTATCTCGACGATTACAATCTGCGTTCAAACCTTTCACGAATCTTGGAAACATCTCAATCGAGAGGATGATCCAACTACACGTATCCGTGTCAGATCTTTTAGCATTGTTATTACCGAAAATAACTTTGCAATCCCTTCTCAAATTAGCCAATTTTATGACAGCTCCAGCAAATTAACTTCAAGTTATTTATTTGAATAAACCCTATTATAAAGATTACCCCTTCATCATCGTTACCGGGAAATCGTTTAAATTCCACCACATTAACAGTAAACGTACCAGCAACTTCACTACTCTTTGGTGAAAGTCACTTCGATCAATCACGATATTTGTTCATTAATACCCTATCATATACTCATCCGCGTTCTGTAACGAGAACTGCCATACCAATTATCGGGAGTCAGCAATCAGTACTTTGAAAACGCACAACATATCTACATCAACAGTTATATGTATAATATTTATCTTTTAGAATAATGGTCTTTTATTCTGAAATTCTGAACAACACCCAGTCTACAAATCAATACTCAGAATGTTGAAAAAGCTGAATGAAGCAGCAGAAACTATAGACAACCGTAAACGACCTTAATCGTCGGAAGTTTAATGATAAAGAATAGTATGTTGGAAAAGCTCAGAAAAGTTGGAACTGGAAAACGGATTGAGCTAACCACGAAGAAGACCAAGGACAAATACAAGGACCAAACCCTATATTCAAAGAATCCAGGTAATTCTGAATCTGATGAAATCGTTAGAGAATATCTTGCTCGATAGTCATGTTAAAAATCTTGCGGAAAATCTTTCTTCATCAACCATCGAACTTAGAAATTCCAAAATATCATCATCAATATCTTCGATATTTCTGAGGATATTTTCATAAATATTCTCGTCCGAAATTATATACCTCTTCGTGCTTCCTGTGTATCATTATATTGGAAACATTCAATAGAAAATTTTGTACCGAAAAGCAAATTATACGAAACTATGAAGAAAGCCGTGGACAAATCACAAAGAATAAGTTTGACTTCAAAGAATCCAAATGATTCAATGTCTGCTAAAGTCTTTAGTGAATATCTTGCTCCTTACACTAAATCCTTGCAGACAATAGTTTCTATCATCCTCTGATCTTAGATATTTTGAGATATTATCGTATCTTTCATTATAAATATCCTCCATATTTCTGGAGATATTTTTATAATTATTCTTATCTGAAATCATTAATCTCTTCGTGCTATCAGTATTACATCATATAGAAACTGTTAGTTTCTATATTTTGTAAACTTTCGAGCTTAAAATATGAAGGTTATTAAAGTAATATTGGGAACTGATGCATGAGTTAGTATAATATAATGACACTTGATCAACGTAATTATATTACAGTAATTCATGCTGAGTTTCTAATGGAATGTGATGATTCACAGTACCATCATCATGTACCATTTACACGACTCTTACATTCTATCTAATCTCTAAGTATATCAAGAAAATATTTTCTTGGTGATTCGGTCTTTTCCGGGATATTCTAGTAATTTGACAAATCAAGATTTTGCCATTACGATTTCCTTCTTAGAACATTAACTATGTTCATCCAAAAACTTCATACCTACGAATTCTGGGCCATTATATGCAATGCTTAATGGCAAGAAGAGTAAACGAAATAATAAAGTTTCGAAGTATAAATGTGGGTGGATTTATAGTAGAATATCCGACAAAGCAATTAAAACAGATGATCGCATTCAAAGCAGATCATAATTCCCTTGGTTACCGAAGAATCAAATCTTATTACGAAGATTTTCACCAAATCTCTTGAACTTGGAAATCAATTCTATCTACGTCAAAAGATATGACGAATCTATACCTACTCATTTCAATCTTTGGTGATAGTTTCACTCGTACTCTTCACAAAATCAAATGGTTTTATCCATATTACTCAATGATGATAAAACTCTATTTATCAACTCATATTTGTCATAAATTTTTTTTTTTTATTGTTAGCCATGCCGACCTTACTCAAATTTCGGGACGAAATTTCTTTAACGGGTAGGTACTGTGATGACCCGGGAATTTCCGATCAAATTTAAACTTTAATCTTTATATGTTTCCGACACGATAAGCAAAATCTGTAATGTTGAACCTCATAAAATTTTGAACTGTGCATATATTCAATTGACCTTTGACTAATCCCGACAATTCAAGAACAATTGTGTGTAAATAAATATGTAAAAATATTTATATATAAATATATAATTAAAAATAAATATAAGTGTACAGATAATACATTAAATTAATAAGGTACGCATAATCAATTGAAGTTAAAAATATAAAATAATAATTAGAATAATAAAGATACTATTACAATGAATATATATAAATATATATATATATATATATATATATATATATATATATATATATATATATATATATATATATATATATATGATATTATATGAATCTATATATTTTAGAGATCTATATATAAGTAATGATATATATATATATATATATATATATATATATATATATATATATATATATATATATATATATATATATATATATATATATATATATAAATAGATAAATATTAACTATTTTGTAAACGTCATCATAAAGTAGTACATAAATAATAAGTGGTATTATATCAAAGTTAACTGTAAGTTTGTATATAATTGTTACATTAATATTATTATCATTACTTTTATTATTGCTAATATTGACAATTGTATTACTAATATTATTATTATATGTAAAATATAGAAATAAAAATTTAAACATGTAACATGCTATTACTAGTATTATTATTTAGTAGTAATATTATTATTATTATAGCAATAATACAATTTATTAATATCATTATTAATAATATCATTATAAATAATATTATAACTATTAGTATTATTATTCTAAATATTATTATGATTAGGATGATCTTTATTAATAATATCATTATTATGTTATTATTATTCATAATATATACAGCATCATTATTATTATTATTTATTTATGGAATTATTATTATTAAAATTAATTTATTTTATATGTATAATCAAGGAAAAAGAGATCCCAATCTGTTACACTTAGCTATCAATCCATTTTATAATTTGTTTTATGTCTACAAATATGTACGAATCGAATTCAACTGGTCCCGGTATCGAACAAATACAGTTTAAAGTTGATTCTATTTTCCTTATTTTCCTTATTTTCCTTCTGACATAATATCTTGTTGTCGATTAATCCAGCTACAAAACAATTGTTATTTGGCTCATTATGATTGTAGTAATATCTCTTACTCTGTATACAAACCTCTGTTAATACAATTCGATTGAAAACAGATCAATTAAACAAAATTTTTGAAGAAACTCGTCGACCCACTCTTTATATTCAACTTTTTAACCAAATCAATAATTAGAATGAAAGTTAAAAATCTAATAATGCAGTTTCATCAGGATTCTTCTTATCAAACTTTCTGTAAAGTTACAACCTCCAATTTCAGGTATTCAAATCGAATTCTTAGGTCAAAGTTTAAAATTTTAAAAGTTAACAAATGTTCTTCATCTAAATTCGAATTTTCTGTTTCAATTTGAATTAAAGTGGTAATTTTTATAGTTTATATAGAGGATTTGAAACATACTTGGTGTTAAAACTTTTGGCTAAAACGTTCCAAAAATCAAGATTAATTTTTGAGTTCTTATTCTATTTTTTTTACGAACAGCGAAGTTCTTTTTATTTCTGTTTAAATAAATTCAATTATCTACTAATTGTTTGCACCTATTTTAAATCCTAAAATTCATTAAGTAACACGTTGTTAAATAATTTTGATCTCTGGTTAATTTGTAAATGGGCTCCTGATCGATTTTAATATGAAGAAGATGAAGTCAGGAAAATATTTGGGATAAATGTAAACTGATATAGGATAAAAGCAGAAAACCAAACGTGGTCCAATGGTTTGAGAGTGTTGCGTGGGTGCTAGAGGTCTCGGGTTCGATCCACACTTGGGCTATCCTTTTTATTGAAAATTCATTTTGAGGTAGTTTTATTTAGTACTTATTATTAATACTTTATTTACTTAATAATATTAATTGATATTATTATTAGTATTATGAATATGATTATTATTGTTATTAATAGTATTATAACTAATGTTATTATCATATTTGGATTTAGATATATTAGAAATATTATTATCATGAATATTTTTTTTAAGTATTATTAGATTGTTACAAGTATTATTATTATTATTAAGGATATTATTATTATTATTATAACATCATTAATACGGTTAAGATTATTATTGTCATCCTTACCAATATCGTTAAAAGTATTATCACTAAAATGATAGAATTATCATTGTTATTAGTATATGTATTAGTAATAATACTACGATCAAGATTATTAACATTATTATTATCAATATGGAAATAATATGAATTATTATTTTTTTCTGTAATATTAGTATTAATATCGTTATCTTAGTACAAATAATAAGTTAAGAAATAAAAGATATTTATATAAACATATACTTAATACACATAAACAAACTACATTAACACCTTATGTATTAAAACATATAAAATGAATGCATTTAATTAAATAATGAAATATATAAGTTATTAATATAAAAACTATATCACTAATAATATATATATATATATATATATATATATATATATATATATATATATATATATATATATATATATATATATATATTTGTGCAATTACAAGTATATGTTTTAATGCATATACAAATAATATAGGTTTGTGAATCCGAGGCCAACCCTGCATTGTTCGTTTGTTTAATGTCGTTATAAGTATTTTTACTACAAAATACATTAGGTGAGTTTCATCACTCCCTTTTTAAATGCTTTTGCAATATATATTTTTGGGACTGAGAATGCATGCGCTTTTATAAATGTTTTACGAAATAGACACAAGTAATCGAAACTACATTATATGGTTGAATGATCGAAATCGAATATGCCCCTTTTTATTAAGTCTGGTAATCTAAGAATTAGGGAACAGACACCCTAATTGACGCGAACTCTAAAAATAGGTCTATCGGGCCCAACAAGCCCCATCCAAAGTATCAGATGCTTTAGTACTTCGAAATTTATATCATGTCCAAAGGAGGATCCCGGAATGATGGGGATATTCTTATATGTATATTGTGAATGTCGGTTACCAGGTGTTCAATCCATATGAATGATATTTTGTCTCTATGCATGGGACGTATGTTTATGAGAAATGGAAATATGAAATCTTATGGTCTATTAGAATTATGAAATGATTATTTATGTTAAACTAATGAACTCACCAACCTTTTGGTTGACACTTTAAAGCATGTTTATTCTCATGTACGAAAGAAATCTTCCGCTGTGCATTTGCTCATTTTAGAGATATTACTTGGAGTCATTCATTACATATTTTAAAAGACGTTGCATTCGAGTCGTTGAGTTCGTCAAGATTATTATTAAGTCAATTATAGATGGATATATTATAAAATGATATGCATGCTGTTAACTGTCGATGTAAATGAAAGTTTATCTTTTAAAAACAGATGCAATGTTTGTAAAATGCATCATATAGAGGTCAAGTACCTCGCGATGTAATCAACTATTGTGAATCGTTTGTAATCAATATGGACTTCGTCCGGATGGATTAGGACGGGACGTTTCAGACAGTTTCCCACGGAATGCAATATCGTGCCAATTGCTAAACATTTAACGTATAAAACTGTTCCTAAAAATCCCAAATTTTTAGCTTAAATATATTTAATTATTTCACTCATTAACTGTTTGAAACCCGATCAAAAGTGTTCGATAAAAATTTATTTTCTGTTCCAATTAATATATATGGAGTACAAATACTTAGATTGAAAAGGTAAAAAAATATCTTATCAAAACTATTATCTTTTTAATCAAATTTTGGACCAACTTTTATTTTAAAACTTGATATATATATATATATATACATATATATATATATATATATATATATATATATATATATATATATATATATATATATATATATATATATATATATATTAGACCTATTTTAAATATAATTAAATGTCAACCGAAAGTTACAGACATTTACCATTTAAGCTCAAAATTAATTATATTTAATATACACTATGTATATATATAAACAGTTTTAAATAACAACATTTACTACGCAAATAAATATATACTAAATAATTAAATTAAATATAACAATATATATATATACAAGAAATATACATATATTATATATAAAATAATAGTTTTTAATACAATGTATTTTATTTTACATATTAATTTATAACAATAAATGTATATAATAGTTTATTAATGTTCATGTTATTATATATATTATACATATATTTATATATACCCATATTTATATATATCCACATATTTACAAGCAATGGTTCGTGAATCATCGGGAACAGTCGAAGGTCACATGAATATATGAAAATAGTTCAAACTTTTTAAGATTTTAACATTACAGACTCTGCTTATCGTGTCAGAAACATATAAAGATTAAGTTTAAATTTGATCGGAAATTCCCGGGTCATCACAGTACCTACCCGTTAAAGAAATTTCATCCTGAAATTTGGGTGGGATCATCATGGCTAACAATAAAAATGTTTTCATGACGTATATGGGTTGATAAATAGAGTTTTATCATTATTGATTATTATAGATAAAACGATTCGATTACTTGAAGCGTATGAGTGGAGCTGTCACAAAAGAGTGAAATGAATGAAATAAAGATTTGTTCTAACTTTTGACGTAGTCAGATTTGAATTTCAGAATTCAAGGGATTTAGAGATAATCTTCGAAATCTAAAAGATTTGATTCTTCGGCGTATAAGGAAACTAAGATCTCTATAATTAAATACGGTGATCTGTCTCGATTACTCTGTCTGATATTTCCATTATAAATTGAACTCTTCCGTTCCATCATTCTCACCATTCCTACACTTTCTTTCTTAGTTCATATATCCAAAAGATTATGAAAATGCTTAATCCAGTTCTAATCCTTGATATTTTCCTAATTATCATTTCTGTCAACCTTCTTTTCAATATTCCACCAAAAAATATGTTTACTTCTGCTATTTTCTTTGGGGTGATACTATTCTTAATTCTACCGTGTCTTTATATTGTTATTCGTATTAATATCCACGGTTTGTAGCCTCCGTGTTATTATTGGGCTTTATATTTTCTCTTATATTTTGGAGCTCTTTGCCTTTTTATTATCTTCTCGACCGATAGTAAAGCGAGTAACAGTCCAGAATTCGTAAGTATGGAATTTCGAATGAACTTAATTTTCTAAACAAGAAAGAACGGAATCGCACGATTTGATTTGTCAAATTACCTGAATCACTGAGAATAGAACTATCAAGAATATACTTTCTTGATATGTTCATAAGTTAAGCAGAATGAAAGAGTTATGTAACATGGCACATGATGACGTTATGATCTGTGAATCATCACGTTCCATTTAGAAACTCAGCATGACTTATTGTAATATAATCACGTTGATCAAGTGTCATTATATTATACTAACTCATACTTCAGTTCTCAACACTACTTCAGAATTCATTCATAGTTTATACTTAGATTTTACAGAAATTTCCAATATAATGTATTACAGATAGCACGAAGAGGTATATAATTTCGAACGAGAATATTTATGAAAATATCTTCAGAAGTATCGAAGATATTTATGATGATAGTTTGTAATTCCTAAATTCGAAAGTTGATAAGGAAAAAATTTCCGCAAGATTTTAACATGACTTCGGATCAGGATTTTCTCTAAAGATTTCATCGGATCCAGAATTACCTGGATTCTTTGAATATAGGATTTGATCATTGTATTTGTCCTTGGTCTCCTTCATGGTTAGCTCAATCTGTTTTTCAGTACCAAATTTTCTATTGAGCGTTCCCAACATTCTATTCTTTATTATCAAACTTTTGGCCGTTTAGACCATCTACAATTTTTTTCCGTTTCCTCTGCATTTAATGATATCATATCTAAATCATCGGTTATTAATCCGAGGTAGTTTCAAGAGAATTGTGTTTTTAGATGATTAAACGCTGATGGTAATATGGTGGAATATAAAAGGTTCCCTGGTAACAATAAAAGAGCACGCATATATATCAAGGTTATAATAAGGTTGATTGGAACGAAAAGTCGAAGTTGACTTGTTGGAGCTGTGACAAAATTTTCTAATTTGAAAAAAAGATTTGCAATGTTATTTTCGGTAATAACAATGCCAACGGAGTTAGCATAGATAAGTGTTAAGTGTTTACTCAGGTTCCGAGTGTTTTCAGGTGCATAACTATATGCATCAATCTTTTCTTCTGTAGATAAAGTGCGGTTGGTTCATCCTCTCGATTGAGGTGTTTTCAAGAATCATGACAGGTTTGAACGCAGATTTTAATCGTCAAGATACAATGAGGTTTAGGATGAACTCAAGTGGCAAACTTGAAGAAATGTTTAGTTTCATATGTTATAATCAATATTTTAATTCATTTTAATTGTCCAATATCGGTAGTCCAGAGTTAGCAGTCCACAGTTGCTAATTCAATAATTCATATATAGTTTATAATATTCGAATTAATTAATACGTATCATGACCCGTGTACATGTCTTAGACTCGATCACAACTCAAAGTATATATATTATTGTAGAGTCAACCTCAATCCTGTATAACAAACTCGAGCATTACAGCATATAGAGTGTTTATGGTTATTCCAAATAATATATATAGGTGCATCGATATGATATGTCAAAACCTTGTATACGTGTCCCGATATTTAAAGTGCGTATAATAAATAACAGAATGTAAATGACAATAAATAAAATTGCGATAATCAAATGTAATATGGAATTAACAGTTAGCTAGGATTTTGTTAGCGTGGATTCTTAATAGAATTTCTCATAGTTAATTTGTTTGTTTCTAGCAAATTTTTATTTTGTCCAATGTTTTCTTTATTATGCCACTTGTTGGATTCTGATAGGTCAAAATTCAAATATGAAATTGAATGAAAATGGTTATTCTGTGGTGAACGAATTCGTATAGTTGTGGTTGTAGGTAGGATAGTAAATGACTGTTGAATCAGATTCGAAGAATGTACATTGTAACTTATTAATGCGAAATCTAAATATTCCTCGGGTATTACCTACCCGTTAAATATTTTCACCATTAACAGTTTGTACAATAAAAATTTTAATTACAATCTTTATGAAAACATATATACATATATATTTTCTTCAGATGTAATCATGGATTTAATGAGTCAATGTGATATTAAACTCATCAGATTTATGGCTAGAACTAGAGTACATAATTTCTAAAACATTAGAGGTTACATAATCGCCATGAAGGACGAAGATAGTTTATGTAGAACGATTCGTAGAACGATGATTATGTTTGAGGTATAGATTGCGAGGTTGAGACGTGTGATGATGTTGTTGTTGTTGTTGGTACTGGTTATGCTGCTGGTGCTGCTGATGGTGGTACTGTTGCTGTCGGTGCTACAAGTGTTGTTGGTGCTGAGGTTGGTGATGATATTGGTGTAGTAAGTATAGCTTGTAAATCACGCACCATTCTTGTCAGGGTTTCTATCCTACCCTCTATCATTTCTATCCATCCACTCATTTGATTCGATAGATCTTGATTATCAATTCGAAGTTCCCTAACTTCTTCTAATATTCCCCTTCGATTTTTATTCAGAAGTAGAGGTTGAATATTTTCTGAGATTGCAGTAATGCGACCTTCAAGGTGGAAAACTTTAGCAAGAAGGGTGAATACAGTGTTGCGCATAGGTTCACCGGTGAGTACATCGTTTTCTCCGATGTTAAGAGGTAAGTTTGGTTTGCCGTAGGGCTCGCCTTCTTTATTTCTCCATTGGGTGAGTAAGTCTCGGACCCACCCCCATCTCCTCCAGAAAGAAAAATAGCTAAACGGTGGAGACACTTCGGGTTCATTGACTTCGGAGTCTACTTCAATACTCATCTCGAAATTGCTTCTGGAACTAATGGAATCCAAGCTAGGTGTAGGATCCATCTCTTATGATCAGTTAGAGGATTTTCGATATGAAATGATTTTTGGTTATCGGATAATATTCTAATTATATAGAATATCTAATATAGTACAGAAGATCCCGTAGATTATGGAGGAAATTAAGGAAACGTGTCAGATAAAGTCTACAATAACAGATACGCTAAGATATGGATTTGTCTATACACTTTTCATGCAATCAATGCAATAAGATGTGTCTAGACTAGGAATGATAAGCAGGTAATTTCCTAAGGATGATAAGTAGATGATTTTCGACACGAAATGATAAGCAAAACTTTTGACATGCAGACACGGTCGAAGTCCAGACTCACTAATGCATCTAAACAACTATCAGTTAGACACACTAATGCAAGACCTGGTTCGCTAAGATCACCGCTCTGATACCAACTCTAATGACCCGTCCTAATCCATCTGGAAGAATACATTACATTTGATTACATAGCGAGGTACTTGACCTCTATATGATACATTTTACAAACATTGCATTCATTTTTTAAAAAAACAAACTTTCTTCACATCGAAAGTTGACGGCATGCATACCATTTCATAACATATCCAACTATAATTGACTTAATTATAATCTTGATGAACTCAACGACTCGAATGTAACGTCTTTTGAAATATGTCATGAATGACTCCAAGTAGTATCTCTAAAATGTGCAAATGCACAGCCGAAGATTTCTTTCATACCTGAGAATAAACATGCTTTAAAGTGTCAACCAAAAGGTTGGTGAGTTCATTAGTTTATCATAATCAATCATTTCCATAATTTTAATAGACCACAAGATTTTATTTGTTCAATAATCATACACTCGCAAGTGTTTAAAATTCATTCATATGGATTGAACACCTGGTAACCGGCATTAACAAAATGCATCTAGAATATCCCCAAATATATAAATATCAAAATACTAAAGCAGTTCATATTCTCTGACTGGGGCTTGTCAAGGCCCATAGATCTATCTTTAGGATTCACGTCAATTGGTGGCAATTATAATAAACACTAATTCTTAGGTTACTAAGTTCAACAAGGGCGATATCTGGTATAACAATTCAACCATAGAATGTAGTTTCAGTTACTTGTGTCTATTTTGTAAAACATTTATAAAAACGCTTGTATTCTCAGTCCCAAAAATATATATTGCAAAAACATTTAAAAAGGGAGCAAATGAAACTCACGATACTGTATTTCGTAGTAAAAATA
The DNA here is from genome assembly GCF_046630445.1 of Rutidosis leptorrhynchoides. NCBI lineage: Eukaryota > Viridiplantae > Streptophyta > Magnoliopsida > Asterales > Asteraceae > Rutidosis > Rutidosis leptorrhynchoides. The sequence goes on along the minus strand of NC_092338.1, from coordinate 213,320,693 downwards.
CATATGACCTCATTGAACAAGTGTAGGGTTGGCCTTGGATTCACGAACCTATATCATTCATATATATATTAAAATATATAATGAAAATCAAATAATTTCATCTATCAATTATATAGTATTTGTATATCTAATGTTGTAGCTTACATATATAACTTGTATTAAACCCTAATATATTTCATATCTTAAATTGCATGTTATATATGTATTTATTTTGTATATACTTAATAGAAATGTTAATATCGTTAATATATAATTATAGGTAATATTAATATAATTTTAGTATAAGTATATTTTTATATACAAAATATTTATTTGTTATAATAATATAATAATAATAATGAAAATGAAATTTTAAATAAAAAGGTAGTTTTACTAATAATATTAGTTATAATAATAATAATAATATAAATCTTAATAAAAATGATAATTTTAAATGATACTTTTGATAATACTAATAATTTTAATAAAATGATAATTTTAAAAATAAAGGTTCTTTTAATGATAATAATAATAATAATTATGATAATATTAAAAATGATAATAATAATAATTCTAATAATGATACTTATATTGATAATAATAATAATACCTATACTAATAATAATAATAATACCTATACTAATAATAATAATGATAATAATGATAATAATGATAATAATAATAATAATAATAATAATAATAATAATAATAATAATAATAATAATAATAATAATAATAATAATAATAATATTAATATTAATAATAATTCTAATTATAAATTTTAATTCTAATTCTATTCTAATAATAATAATAATAATAATAATAATAATAATAATAATAATAATAATAATAATAATAATAATAATAATAATAATAACAAACTAATAAAACTACCTTTAAAAGTATTTCCAAAAATGAATTCCCCAGACCGGGCTCGAACCCATTACCTCTCACTAACCCAAACACTCATCTAAACCATTGAACCGCTATATTCATTCTTGTATTATATTTCACGTTTATATAATTAACACATATGGGGCTGTTATGACTCCATCATTATCTTTAACATACCATTATAACCATCATCCTCATGCATCGTCCATATCATTAACATAATCTAGTCGTCATTTAGTACTTCATTATCGAAACCATCATCAAATCGTACATCTATCATATTATCAACAAACATTATCATCACCATCAATATCCGGTAGTCGTCACTTCATCATCGTTTAACAATCACACTTTCATTGATCATGCGTCATTCTTATTCACATCACCCTCTTTATTGCGTTTAACACTAAGAATAGGATATAGGAATAGAGACGTGAAGCTGCAGTTGCAGCTGCAGCGAAGACCGCTGCAGTTCACGTATAAATAGCAGCTTGAGTTGAGTTATAATAGCAACTAGATCACAACCCAATAATAGAAGCATCGCCCAATAAATACACCCTAGTGTTACGGCCCACAAATATAGCACCGATCCATGACCAGTTAGTGTGTCATCTTGTGAATTAATCAGTTGGCAAGAGAACATGGTGGGGTTCGATTTTATAAAAAGAAACAATAATATCATTCCTTATTTCTCGGTTCATTATCATCATCATCATCCCATCGTTTTCAACATAGAATTATCAACATTAAATCATTATTATCCTCATCTATATCATCTATACATAACATCATTATGATCATAATCATAATCGATTTTTCCTCATCATCATGTTATCAATTCATTACCATTTCTTTCTTTGTTTCCTCAATAGAAAACTGTAAAGTGTTATTGGCCTAGAAGCTCGGCCCACTAGCTACTTTAGTCCATCTGGTAAGGATAAGAAACCACTACCTAATCAACTAATAACCCTCGGCCCTATTATCATATTAAATTCATGTTAAGTGTTATGGTATCTAGAATTTGTAAAAACAAACGTAATGTGCAGCTGTAAAGTGTCGCTTCCAAAAGAAAAGAAAGTATAATGTTGTCCATCTTTACAGCTCATAGTCGATGACCAAAGGAGTTACAAGTTGGAAGGTTAAAATTCTTTGTGAGGTTCGAACTGAAAAGTAAAACATAAGATAATTGTAGCAGTCTTTATCGTGACCCCTCCACTCTCCTTTTTATTTGTTAAAAAGCAACTATCAATCCCTTCATAGCTATTCATCATCGCTGTATTATTACTCGTACACTTGTTCTCTATCGTTTTCATTGAAGAGAAACTCTAACAGTAAACTTAAGTGTATTTGAAAATAATAGAAAGTGGGTTTGCAGCATGGTTACAGCGAGAAGGTAAGCAAAAGAAAACAGAAATAACCGAAGCAGTAGACGGTTAAAACATAAGGAAGAATGGTGGTTTATTGTTCGATTGATAGGGGTGGATTAATGGTGGTGGTTTGAGACTAAAACAGGAAATATAGGGCAGCAGTTTGAAAGGGTGTTGTTGTGGGTTGTTCTTGATTGTGGACAGGTGGTGTTCTATGGTTAAAGATGATAATGGTAACTTGTGTAAATTTGGTTTTGAGTTTAGTTCATGGTTTAAGGTAAAAATAATAATAATACTGTTATCGCTTAAATTTGGATTGTGTTAAATGAAGATGATTGATTTCTTGTTAAACATGATCATGACTAAACGATGGTGTTTGATTCGAACAAGAAGTAAGAAAGTTGTTGTTTGATATTTTATAAGAAAAAAGAAAATCGAAAGAAATGGTGATGGTTGTACATTTCAAGGTGATTGTAGGAGATGGTGATTGAGCATGGTGGTTTAGTGGTGGTTGTAGGTGTTAACGATGGAGGATGGTTTAGAGGATAGTGGCTCTCCATGGTGAACGAGTGTGGTTGTAGTTGATCGAGCAAATGATACATATGTATAAATGCATATCTCATATATGAATAAACAACTAACACAGTAATAATAATATAAAATATTCATAGTAAATCACATGATTCCTAACTTAAACAGTTAGCAGCTGAAGGTTTTAAACTCCTGTGCCGACAGTTTCCCACAGAATGCAATATCGTGCCAATTGCTAAACAGTTAACGTATAAAAGTGTTCCTAAAAATCTCAAATTTTTAGCTTAAATATATTTAATTATTTCACTCATTAACTGCTTGAAACCTGATCAAAAATATTCGATAAACATTTATTTTCTGTTCCAATTAATATATACGGAGTACAAATACTTAGATTGAAAAGGTAAAAAAAATATCTTATCAAAACTATTATCTTTTAAATCAAATTTTGGACCAACTTTTATTTTAAAACTTCATATATATATATATATATATATATATATATATATATATATATATATATATATATATATATATATATATATATATATATATATATATATATATTAGACCTATTTTAAATATAATTAAACGTCAACCGAAAGTTACAGACATTTACCATTTAAGCTCAAAATTAATTATATTTAATATACACTATGTATATATATAAATAGTTTTATATAACAACATTTACTACGCAAATAAATATATACTAAATAATTAAATTAAATATAACAATATATATATATATACAAGAAATATACATATATTATATATAAAATAATAGTTTTTAATACAATGTATTTTATTTTACATATTAATTTATAACAATAAATGTATATAATAGTTTATTAATGTTCATGTTATTATATATATTATACATATATTTATATATACACATATTTATATATATCCACATATTTACAAGCAATGGTTCGTGAATCATCGGGAACAGTCGAAGGTCACATGAATATATGAAAATAGTTCAAACTTTTTAAGATTTCAACATTACAGGCTCTGCTTATCGTGTCAGAAACATATAAAGATTAAGTTTAAATTTGATCGGAAATTCCCGGGTCGTCACAGATGTGGTTGAGGGGTCAAATTTACTACAATTGGATTCGGGGTCCTGTTCAATAAGCAAAAAGCGACCTTTTTATATAAGAAATGTTTTCTTATATATAAGAATAAGTTCAATAACACTACTGGAAAAATGATTTTTCCGGACGATAAATCTGGACGACTAGTCGTCCCAGAAAGTCTTCCTGGACGGCACATCATCCGGGATGTGTCGTCCAGAAAGGTTCGTCCCGGAAAGTTTCTTGGGATGGCAAGTGTTTTTCCCCGGACGGAAGGTGGGGCCCACATTGACTTTCAACGCTAGCCTTCGTGGATGATTTTTCCGGACGACTTGTGGAAACGACAAATCGTCCCTAAAGATTTAATATTAAAATAATATTTTATTTTTATTAATAATTATTTATTGATAACAGAAAAATAAAAAAAAATTCTGGACGACTCTTCCTGGACGACAAGTCGTCCGGAAAGCCTCTCTGCTGTATTCGGACGTATTCGTTTCTGCTGTTACCAGCCGTATTCGATACGACACATTTCAAATATCTAAACCTGCTACATAAATAAGATTATAGTTTAACAAAATACCACAATAACATAAAAAAAAAATTATCCAAACGCGACGATAATTATCCATACATTTTAAAATCTGGAAAAACTACCAAATCAACTAATATCGTTTACAAATCATCTAAACTTAACATAATTGTCTTAAAACAACTGGAAAAACACCCAACAAAAGCATAATTGTCTTCAAACACACCAAACAAATTACAAATCGGTAAATTCATCATCATACAAATCATCATCATTGTTACGGCTCGGGCGCGGAGTATTGGAATTAGAAGTACCGGTAGTATACCCAAAATTTGGTTGAATATCGGGAGGGACTACAAGATTATTAAAATGAAAGATTTGTTCAATTTGACTTGCCGTGTAGTATGGTTCCATTGGTGGTTGTCTACTCCGACCGGTAGAAGATGAAGATGCGGAATTACTTGCCGACTTTGGTAACTTTGGCCCCACTCCGCGTTGGTGTCCGGTTTGATCACCCAAAACTTCTTTCAAGATATCGGTCTGGTCTCTTCCCGGTTGTTCTTGTAGCAATTGGTTCATTCTTGTCTACAAGGTTAAACAAATATTATATATATATATATATATATATATATATATATATATATATATATATATATATATATATATATATATATATATATATACACCATTTGACTTATACTTATATTTATATTTATAGGTAGTACACCAAAATCTATGAAAATTTATTACTTACGTAGTGCTGTTTTGGTTTGAAATCCTTAGTCCACCCGGCTCCGTCCTTGGGTTTGTGCAAGAGCTTGTAATATATATTCTTTAAAAAAAAACTATAGTTTAATGTATATATTTATGCATATATGTATATATATATGTATATATATATACACACATTATATATGTATGTATATATATATATATATATATATATATATATATATATATATATATATATATATATATATATATATATATATATATATATATATATATATATATATATATATATATATATATGTATGTGTGTGTGTATGTGTGTGTGTGTGTATGTGTGTACATATACATATATTTCATGCGAAAAATTTAAATAGACATTCATAGAAATAACATTCATAAAAATATTAAACATTTGATTACAACAACAAGCGTTTTTTGATAAATGACAAGAATTACACATCAATAATCATCATCATCGCTAGAGTAAGCTTCATTTAGAGGAATTTGGCGATTTAGCTCATCGTCAGCCACCACATGATAATCATCATCAAAATCACATATGTCATGAGGAAGGGAAAAAGGTCCTAAATCACAAATGTCATCATCATCATCATCATCTTTAACTTAATGTGTTGGTGGATTAACTTCATGTGTTGGTGGATTAAACTGAATTGGTATTGATTCTCCGGGTAGACTCATACTTGTATAAGTCATAATCAGCATCAAAGCTAAGATCGAATGAATTGGTTTCATGTACAACATCCCGTATGGTGTCTTCGATAATGTCTCTATGTAGTGACCCGAACTTTTCCATGTTTATATATATATTAAATGAAATTGTTATTTACATGATTAAGTGTTTCCAACATATTAAGCAATCAAACTTGTTAAGACTTGATTAATTGAAATAGGTTTCATATAGACAATTGACCACCCAAGTTGACCGGTGATTCACGAACGTTAAAACTTGTAAAAACTATATGATGACATATATATGGATATATATATATATAGTTAACATGATATTATGATAAGTAAACATATCATTAAGTATATTAACAATGAACTACATATGTAAAAACAAGACTACTAACTTAATGATTTTGAAACGAGACATATATGTAACGATTATCGTTGTAACAACATTTAATGTATATATATCATAATAAGAGATATTCATACATCATAATATTATTATAATATAATAATTTAAAATCTCATTTGATATTATAAACATTGGGTTAACAACACTTAACAAGATCGTTAACCTAAAGGTTTCAAAACAACACTTACATGTAACGACTAACGATGACTTAACGACTCAGTTAAAATGTATATACATGTAGTGTTTTAATATGTATTCATACACTTTTGAAAGACTTCAATACACTTATCAAAATACTTCTACTTAACAAAAATGCTTACAATTACATCCTCGTTCAGTTTCATCAACAATTCTACTCGTATGCACCCGTATTTGTACTCGTACAATAAACAACTTTCAGATGTATGTGCTATTGGTATATAAACTCCAATGATCAGCTCTTAGCAGCCCATGTGAGTCACCTAACACATGTGGGAACCATCATTTGGAAACTAGCATGAAATATCTCATAAAATTACAAAAATATGAGTAATCATTCATGACTTATTTACATGAAAACAAAATTACATATCCTTTATATCTAATCCATACACCAACGACTAAAAACACCTACAAACACTTTCATTCTTCAATTTTCTTCATCTAATTGATCTCTCTCAAGTTCTATCTTCAAGTTCTAAGTGTTCTTCATAAATTCCAAAAGTTCTAGTTTCATAAAATCAAGAATACTTCCAAGATTGCAAGTTTACTTCCAAGTTTTCTAAATCCATTCCAAGTAATCATCCAAGATCAAGAAACCTTTGTTACTTACATTAGGTTATCTTTCTAATACAAGGTAATAATAATATTCAAACTTTAATTCAATTTCTATAACTATAACAATCTTATTTCGAGTGGAAATCTTACTTGAAATTGTTTTCGTGTCATGATTCTGCTTCAAGAACTTTCAAGCCATCCAAGGATCCTTTAAAGCTAGATCCATTTTTCTAATTTCCAGTAGGTTTATCCAAGGAAATTGAGGTAGTAATTATGTTCATAACATCATTCGATTCATACATATAAAGCTATCTTATTCGAAGGTTTAAACTTGTAATCACTAGAACATAGTTTAGTTAATTCTAAACTTGTTCGCAAATAAAAGTTAATTCTTCTAACTTGAATTTTAAATCAACTAAACACATGTTCTATATCTATATGATATGCTAACTTAATGATTTAAAACCTAGAAACATGAAAAACATCGTAAAACCGGATTTATGCCGTCGTAGTAACACCGCGGGCTGTTTTGGGTTAGTTAATTAAAAACTATGATAAGCTTTGATTTAAAAGTTTTTATTCTGGGAAAATTATTTTTATTATGAACATGAAACTATATCCAAAAATAATGGTTAAACTCAAAGTGGAAGTATGTTTTCTAAAATGGTCATCTAGATTTCGTTCTTTCGACTGAAATGACTACCTTTACAAAAACAACTTGTAACTTATTTTTCTGACTATAAACCTATATGTTTTCTGTTTAGATTCATAAAATAGAGTTCAATATGAAACCATAGCAATTTGATTCACTCAAAACGGATTTAAAATGAAGAAGTTATGTATAAAACAAGATTGGATAATTTTTCTCATTTTAGCTTCGTGAAAATTGGTAACAAATCTATTCCAACCATAACTTAATCAACTTGTATTGTATATTATGTAATCTTGAGATACCATTGACACATATACAATGTTTCGACCTATCATGTCGACACATCTATATATATTTCGGAACAACCATAGACACTCTATATGTGAATGTTGGAGTTAGCTATACAGGGTTGAGGTTGATTCCAAAATATATATAGTTTGAGTTGTGATCAATACTGAGATATGTATACACTGGGTCATGGATTGATTCAAGATAATATTTATCGATTTATTTCTGTACATCTAACTGTGGACAACTAGTTGTAGGTTACTAACAAGGACAGCTGACTTAATAAACTTAAAACATCAAAAAGTATTAAAAGTGTTGTAAATATATTTTGAACATACTTTGATATATATGTATATATTGTTATAGGTTCGTGAATCAACCAGTGGCCAAGTCTTACTTGTCGACGAAGTAAAAATCTGTGAAAGTGAGTTATAGTCCCACTTTAAAAATCTAATATTTTTGGGATGAGAATACATGCAGGTTTTATAAATGATTTACAAAATAGACACAAGTACGTGAAACTACATTCTATGGTTGAATTATCGAAATCGAATATGCCCCTTTTTATTAAGTCTGGTAATCTAAGAATTAGGGAACAGACACCCTAATTTACGCGAATCCTAAAGATAGATCTATTGGGCCTAACAAACCCCATCCAAAGTACCGGATGCTTTAGTACTTCGAAATTTATATCATATCCGAAGGGTGTCCCGGAATGATGGGGATATTCTTATATATGCATCTTGTTAATGTCGGTTACCAAGTGTTCATCATATGAATGATTTTTTATCTCTATGTATGGGATGTGTATTAAAATATGAAATCTTGTGGTCTATTGTTACGATTTGATATATATAGGTTAAACCTATAACTCACCAACATTTTTGTTGACGTTTAAAGCATGTTTATTCTCAGGTGAATACTAAGAGCTTCCGCTGTTGCATACTAAAATAAGGACAAGATTTGAAGTCCATGTTTGTATGATATTGTGTAAAAACTGCATTCAAGAAAGAAACTAATTTCGATGTAACATATTTGTATTGTAAACCATTATGTAATGGTCGTGTGTAAACAGGATATTTTAGATTATCATTATTTGATAATCTACGTAAAGCTTTTTAAACCTTTATTTATGAAATAAAGGTTATGGTTTGTTTTAAAAATGAATGCAGTCTTTGAAAAACGTCTCATATAGAGGTCAAAACCTCGCAACGAAATCAATTAATATGGAACGTTTTTAATCAATAAGAACGGGACATTTCAGTTGGTATCCGAGCGTTGGTCTTAGAGAACCAGAAAACTTGCATTAATGTGTCTTATCGAGTTTGTTAGGATGCATTAGTGAGTCTGGACTTCGACCGAGTTTTCTTTAAAAATGTTTGCTTAACATTTTTGTTGGAAACTATATATTATTAACATGTATATATTATGTGATATATTAATCTCTTAACATGTTTGATATTGTGTGATAGTTGTCTACCTCTAGCACAAATCCCATTGACTCACCTAATAATAACGAAGAGTCGAATATATATTGGACTGATTCACAAGTTCCCGAAGAAGAACCGGAAGAAGAATCAGAACCGGAAGAAGAATCAGAACCGGAAGAGGAGGAACCGGAGGAGGAAATAAAACCGGTGGGGGAAATAATAAAACGGTTAAGTAAAAGAAAATCCTCAACCAACCGACTAAGGTTAATTATGGTCAATGGTGTTTCCGCCAAGGAAGCAAAATATTGGGAGGATTACCAATTCTCCGATGAATCGGATTCCGACGAGAATTCCGATGATGTTATAGAAATTACCCCAACTGAATTTAAAAAGGTAAAAGAAAATAATAAGGGAAAGGGCATAAAAATAGAGAAATCTAATTCCAACCCCGATGAACTTTATATGTATCGTCAACCCCCAAAGTCCTTAAGTTGTAACAATGACCCGGGAACCTCTAAACCACCAGGTTTTTCTAAACCGTTGTGGAAAATGACAGCTAGTATTAGGGGAACATCATATATCCCTAGAAACTTGGCAAAATGAACCAAAACCAAAGAAGAAGAAACGAGCGAGTCGGAATAAGATAGTTGTATTCGTGTGGTGTAATATATGTAATATAGTGTGCTTATGCTTTATGATATATGTAAAAATTGCTTGTATTAATAAGTATTTTTTTTATGAGTCTAACTCTTGTCTATTTTACAGTATAAAAACACAAAATGGATAGACAACCCAATATTTTAAGAGACCTACCCGGAGACATGATTGATGAAATCTTGTCTAGAGTCGGTCAGAATTCTTCGGCACAACTATTTAAGGCGAGATCAGTTTGTAAGACATTCGAAGAACGTTCCAAGAATGCCTTGGTTTATAAAAGGCTTTCGTTCGAAAGATGGGGGATATCACATTGGGAAATCCATAAGTTACGATGTGTTTACTTTGACGCATATATTGCGGGGAACCCAAATGCTATTTTACGCAACGGGTTAAGAAATTATTTTGACTCAATATATCTGAATATAGGACTTCGTGATTTAGAAAAAGCGGCTAACATGCAACATAAAGAAGCATATTATGCTTACGGGTTATTAATGTTCGCTTCTCACCAAAGTGAAAACAAGAACATCGGGCTACAACTATTAAACAAAACGTTCCCACAAGTGACGGAGTCGGTAATTGGGGTAAGAAATGAGGTTTTTAGGTTATTACGAGACTGTTGGTCATTACGTAACCCTCGTCCCTTTGACAAAGTTACAACACGCTGTCTTATCAACGGCCATAACGGTTATGTTCCACAAGACCAAGGATGGGAAGTAGTCCTAGTAAAACCAGAATGCATGACTTGTTTCTGGACGTATGAATTACGTGTCTTTATTGCCTTTGCTGAACGACTTGTGTACTAGCTAGAATTATCTTCACAACTATCTTGTATCAAAGTTATTATGTGCTATATTTCATGCTTTATGTAAAATAAGAGGTATTGTAAGTTTGTAAAATATTGTATAAAAGTTTGAACGCGAAATATTATTATAATCAGTTTTTCATATAGAATTGTAGTAGTTGAATTGTATATTAGCTACTAAGTATGAACTTAACGGGTAGGTACTACCCGAATTTAAACTTATAAAACGCAAATATGAAGAAAAAGCTTTTATAAATAAGTTCATATTATGCTACGAAATACTATTAACTACTCTTAATATTCTGTATGATTAACTTGTTCCATTTGACTATTTTGAAGGAAATGGCACCGACTACTCGACACACCGTGAATATGAATGAAGAGGAATTCCGTACTTTTCTAGCTTCAAATGTAGCCGCAGTACAGGCTGCGCTACATACCAACAATAACCTTGGATCTAGCAGTACAGGAAATCGTGTAGGATGCACCTACAAAGAATTCACTGCCTGCAAACCTTTGGAATTTGATGGAACCGAAGGACCGGTCGGATTGAAACGGTGGACCGAGAAGGTCGAATCAGTGTTTTCCATAAGTAAGTGTACTGAAGAGGACAAAGTGAAGTACGCTACGCATACCTTCACAGGTTCTGCGTTAACATGGTGGAATACCTATCTAGAGCAAGTGGGACAAGATGATGCTTACGCACTACCGTGGTCAACATTCAAACACTTGATGAACGAGAAGTACCGTCCCAGAACCGAGGTCAATAAGCTCAAGACAGAACTTAGAGGGTTATGAACCCAAGGATTTGATATTACCACGTACGAAAGACGATTCACAGAATTGTGCTTATTGTGTCCGGGGGCGTTCGAAGATGAGGAAGAGAAGATCGACGCGTTTGTGAAAGGATTACCGGAAAGAATCCAAGAAGATATAAGTTCACACGAGCCCGCCTCCATACAACAGGCATGTAGAATGGCTCACAAACTAGTGAACCAGATTGAAGAAAGAATTAAAGAACAGACTGCTGAAGAGGCCAATATGAAGCAAGTCAAAAGAAAGTGGGAGGAAAACGGTGATAAGAATCACCTATACAACAACAACAGCAATTACAAAAATAATCGCAACAACTATCCCAACAATCGCAATATCAATCGCAACTACAACAAACGGCCCAACAACAACAACAACAACAACAACAACAACAGCAACTACAACAATCATCCCAACAACAATAATAACCGCAACAACAACAACAATCAGAAGCAGCTATGCCAAAGGTGTGAAAAGTATCACTCGGGGTTCTGCACCAAATTTTGCAACAAGTGTAAAAGAAATGGTCATAGCGCGGCAAAGTGTGAGGTCTATGGACCAGGGGTTAACAGAACGAAAGGAACAAATGGTGTCGGAACGAGTAATGGCGGAGCAAGTAGTGTCGGAGCAAGTTATGCCAATGTAGTTTGTTATAAATGTGGAAAACCGGGCCACATTATTAGAAATTGCCCGAACCAGGAGAACACGAATGGACAAGGCCATGAAAGAGTTTTCAATATTAATGCGGCAGAGGCACAGGAAGACTCGTGAAAGGACCCGTTCATATACATTATAAACGATTCACAATAGTTGATTACATCGCGAGGTATTTGACCTCTATATGATACATTTTACAAAAATTGCATTCGTTTTTAAAAGACAAACTTTCTTTACATAAAAAATTGACGGCATGCATACCATTTCATATTACATCCAACTATAATTGACTTAATATTAATCTTGATGAACTCAACGACTCGAATGCAACGTCTTTCAAAGTATGTCATGAATGACTCCAGGTAATATCTTTAAAATGAGCTAATGCACAGCGGAAGATTTCTTTAATACCTGAGAATAAACATGCTTTAAAGTGTCAACCAAAAGGTTGGTGAGTTCATTAGTTTATCATAATCAATCATTTCCGTAATAGTAATAGACCACAAGATTTCAGTTTCCATAAATATCCGTACACTCGCAAGTGTTTAAAAGTATTCTATAAGTTGTAGGCACCCGGTAACAAGCCTTAACATTCATGTTTTACCCTCTGAAGTACACCAGATCAGGTGTGTTTAAAATAACCTCGAAGTACTAAAGCATCCCATAGTTAGGATGGGGTTTGTCAGGCCCAATAGATCTATCTTTAGGATTCGCGCCTACCGTACATAGACAAGTAGTTTAATGTTACCAAGCTAAGGGTATATTTCTGGTTTAAAACCACATAGAATTAGTTTTAGTACTTGTGCCTACTTCGTAAAACATTTATAAAATAGCGCATGTATTCTCAGCCCAAAAATATATATTGCAAAAGCAATTAAAAAGGGAGCAAATGAAACTCACAATACTGTATTTCATA